>NC_056738.1:329227375-329487375 GCF_019279795.1 Protopterus annectens | reverse complement strand
TGCCATGAATTGTCTTTTCTGGGTACCAAGAAAAGTCTCGAGTAGAAACCTTGCCCCTTTTCCTCTACTGGTACAAATGAATAGCCCCCATGCTTGAGAGAAAGCACTTGTTTTTGGGCCTCTGTCCACTGGTTTGGGGGTAGGTCCGGCCACCTGTTTGGTGTTGGCAACATGTGGAAGTGAAATCTGTATCCCTGGGACACTGTAAAACCCATTTGTCCTGGGTAATGAGCTCCCAGTTCTTTGCATGAAGAGCGATCTTTCCCCCCAAAGGGGCAGTCAGTTGATAAGTGCTTGGAAATTCTAAAAGGAAGCCATTGAGACAGTTTACCATAGGGGGGAGTCTCATTACTTCCACATTTGGAAGTGGAGGCCCCCCCCCATTGCTTAGTCCTGTGTGTCCCCTGGGACTGAAACTTGGGGTTCCTGATGCGTCTGGGTTTGGTATGAGAAGACCTGGAAGGGACCAATTTTTAGAGGGCCAGTGCCTACTAAATCTAGGAGGCTAAACTTGCCAGAAATCTTTAACAGTTTGCATATATTTAGCTTTATCTTCCATCTTTCTAAGAACGTCCTCAGCCTTATTGCCAAACAAGCGGTCCTGATTTAAGGGAGCATCCAACAATTTAGCTTTAACATGATCAGGTAAAGATTGCACCTTAAGCCAAGCATGCCTTCTTAGCACAGACCCAGTAACAGCAGCCCTGCAAGAGGCCTCTAATGAATCAAAACCACATTGCAAAGTATGTTTTCCAACTTGTTCAGCAGAATGCATTAAATCCTGTAATTCTTTATTTTCCACACAATCAGGAATCAATATTTTCTGTTTAAGCAATCCAATAACATGTTGCTGTTACTTTAACATATGAAACTGGCAGTTTAAAGCCCTAATGGCCAAGGTTGCAGCAGTGTAAACCTTCTTACCCCATCTATCCAGAGCCCTGGAATCTCTATCAGAAGGGATAGGATTTTTAGCAGTAGAAGCCTTAATGTCCTTTGCTCCCCTGAGAAATAGTCTCTGGATCCGCAATAGGATTTTTAAAAAGGAGCTTGCGTGACTCAGGGACCCTGTAGTATCTGTCAGGTTTTCTGGGAGCAGGAGTCAAGAAATCAGGGGTCAAACTAGACTCCGAAAAAGCATCAACAATGTCTAGTATAGGAGGGATAGCTAAAGGCCTATGCTGAGGCAGGAGTAAGAAATCCCCGAGCCTCTTTTTAGAATCAAAAAAATCCTGGCTTTCCCAGTGGAAATGCTCCCTTAGAGTATGTAAGGTTTCACCAAAAGAAAAATCCTCTGGAAGGGAAGCAGAGGGAATAGAGTCCTCTGCATCAGAATGCTCATAAGTAGATAAGGGCAAATCCAGATCATCAGAAGAAAGAAAACAAACAGAATCCTGGTCAGAAGATTCATAAACAACTTCAGTCTTAGGCCTCTTAAAAAAGGGTTGGGGGGGGGGGGTTGGTTACCCCTGATTAGAGTTATTAGATCTTCATTCTTATCACTTTTTTAGGCATCGAGGCCTGAGCATGTGGCCTGGGCGTTTTTTTTTTTTGCATGGTTTGAGATTTAGGCGTAAGTGAAGAAGGAGGCATCTGTTTAATATGCAAGTCTGCAGGGCCTGAATACACCCTCAACACAGCAGCTCCAGACCCATCCAAGGTAGAGACATCCACGGGGTCCATAGTTGAAGCATCTCGCTGCATACCGGATTCCAAATGGGTCTCAGCAGAGGCCTGCAAATCAGAAGTAGCAGGTATCAGGGGCTGCGAAAGCGCCTCACTGAGTGCCAGCGAACTGGCGACTGGCTTAGAAGCGTCGTCGGCAGTTTTGGAGCTCGGCGGGCCTGTCTCTATCTTTGCGTCTTTCAGAATCCCAGTAGTTGGATGGCTAACAAACGACATTTCTGGGTAATTAAACAGAGAACCAAAATGTTAAGAGGCGAAAATGTACAGACGACGGATAGTGCACGGATTAAATAAAGCACAAAACCGACAGCAAGGTACGTCGTGGTCTGGGCCTAGGCAAAGAATACAGTACGAATGAAAATCTTTGAGGTATTTGCTTTCCACAAGTAATGCAATTAAGTTTTACTGACATTGGTAAGGAGCAAGAAAAAATTTCCCCAACGGGGTACTTGGCTTTAGTTGAAGACTTTGGTTCTGAAACTCGAAAACAAAATTTTCAGGAGTCTGCCGACCAGCACTTGCAAACTGCTTCTGCTTCGGGCACCGCACGGCAAGAAAGACAGATGTAATGGCATCAGCTGATGTTTTATACCCCTGACGATCTGAAAGAAGGGACACTGTTGCAGTCATTACATTTGGGTAGAGTCCCAAAGCTATGGTTGGGTGGCTGGAGCTAAACAGCATTAGTAGTGGCTATGAGGCCTTGCAGAACTGCAGTGGCAAAGCCTACCCTGGATTTAGAAAAAAGTGGCAGATGATGCTTTGTAAAGGTGTGCACTGAACTCCAAGTAGCAGCCTCTAAAATGTCTTTGGTTGGTACTCCTCTGAGAAAGGCTGCTGAAATGGCTGCAGCTCTGGTTGAATGTGGCCTAATGCCCTTAGGCACTGGCTTGCCATGCTGTGAGTAGCAGAAACGAATGCAGTGCCCTATCCACTTAGAAATAGTCTGCTTGGAGACCGCCTTTCCTTGTGATCCTGCAGCATATGCCACTAGTAATTGCTCTGACTGCCTGAATATTTTAGTTTTGTCCAAATAGAATCTAAGCTGTGTACGTCCAAAGAATGCAGAATTCTCTCCCCCTTGTTCTGTGGATTTGGATAAAAAGTTGGCAGATGAATAGTTTGGTTAAGGGCCACACTGGACACCACTTTAGGCATAAATGTTGGGTTTGTCCTCAGAGACCGTCTGGATAAAAAATGATAAAAGGTTCCACAGTCATCAGAGCCTGTAGCTCTGACACTCGTCTTGCAGAAGTTATTGCTAGGTGCAGAGCTGCTTTCCAAGATAAAAACTTTATATCCGCAGTAGCAGCTGGCTCAAAAGGAGGTAGGGTGAGTTTTTCCAAGACATAATTGAGGTCCCATGCAGGTATTGGGTGATCTCCTTGGAGGCCTTAAATTTTTGGCTACTCTGAGGTACTGCCTTAATAAAGGATGAGAAAAGAGTGGTGGCTCTGTATTGTAATGAGCCGAAATGGCAGAGGCATGGATTTTAATTGATGAAAAAGATAGGCCTTTGTCCAACATCTCAGTTAAGTACTGCAAAATCTGAGGAATATTTGGTACAGCTGTATCAGTTCCTTGAGCTTGGTTCCAAGCATAAAATCTTTTTCCATTTTCCTGCACAGGATTTTCTAGTACTAGGCCTTTTGACTTCCAAAATGGCATCCATCACAGCTTTGCTGAGAGGTGTGCTTTGCATGGCTACATTCTCCGCCATGCTGCCAGGTTTAGAGTCCTGAGCTGGCTATGCAGAATCTGATTGTTTTGTTGGGGCAGTAGATGAGGTTAGTTGAGGTAAGGTCCAGGCTGGGCATTGAGACAAGTTCCTTAAGATTGGATACCAGTACTGGCGGGGCTAGTCTGGGGCAATCAATTATGTTTGGTTTTCCCTGTGACCCTTCAGGAGAACCTTGGGGAGGAGAGGCAGTGGAGGAAAGGCATACACTGATAGGTTTTTCCAGCTGGATAGGGCGCCCACTTTCCATGCTTGTCTGTGATAAGTCCTTGTGCAGAATCTTTTTAGTTGACAGTTGCAAGGAGAGGCAAATAGATCTATGTCCGGGAGTCCCCATTTCTTTGTTATCATGCTGAAGACTTGTGGATCCAGGTGCCACTCGTGGGAATCCATGAGGTTTCTGCTTAGTTCGTCTGCCAGAGTATTTTCCTTTCCTGGCTGGAATTGTGCCTGCAGATGAACTTGGTAAGTCAATGCTGTGTCCCATAAAGCCATGGCTAGTCTGCAAAGGGGGTAAGAATGCTTGCCCCCCCCTTCTTGTTTATGTACCACACGACCATGGTGTTTGTCTATCAGAAATTGTAACTAATAAGTCAAACCAAATGGAAACAGCGCACCAACTGCAGAAACAAAACTTTGTTGCAATCACCAAAACGTAGAGTCAACATAAACGCTTTATTGAACAAGTGCGTTTTCATCCACATCTAAGGAAAGACTCATATTTGAACAGTATAAAGTCAGAGTACAGAGTAGCTTCCACAAAGCCTTCGTACTCAAGACTATAGGTGAAAGAGCATGCACAGAAGAAAACATAATTGTAACCATGAAACTCATGAAACGTATCAGAAATTGTCCTGGATGAATTAGGTCCTTGAAGGCTGTCAGGGCATTTTGAACAGCTAGCATCTTTTTGATTGATATGTAGATGCATTTGGTTTGTGGACCAGGTGCCCTGAATGCCTCTTCCCGTCATGTGTGCCCCCCAAGCATAATCTGATGCACCTGTTGTTAGGTTGTGCCTGGCTGGGGGTAGTGAGAATGGCTGTCCCTTGTTTTGGTGACAAGCCTTTGCCCACCATCGAAACTCCTGCTGCAGGCAGGGGATGAGAGTAATCATTGTTTCCAGGCTGTGGCAATGTGTCCAGACACTTTTTAGGTACCACTGAAGTTTCCTCATATGCAGTCTTGCATATGGAATTAGTAGGATGCAGGATGCCATGAAACCCAAAGCCTGCAGAATTGTTCTTGCAAATAACTGGGCCTTTGTTGCCATTCCCTTGCAATAGGTATTCAGTTGCCTTTGTCTGGCATGAGATAAGCCATCTGGGCAGTTGTATTTAAGCTTGCACCCAGGAATATCATCTCGAGAGGGTACTAGTTTTGATTTATTTTCGTTAACTGTGTACCCTATTGCATGTTAAAAGTATTTTCACAAACGCCAGATGCTGTAGAATGCCCTTGTTCTCTGCTTGAATGAGGCAGTCGTCCAAGTAATGATATATTTGTATTCCTCTGTCTGCAGAAAGCAATTACTGGTGCCAGGCACTTTGTGAAGACCCTGGGAGCAGTAGATAAGCCAAAGGGCAGTGCAGAGAATTGGTAATGCTTTGAGCCAGCCTTGAATCTGAGGTATCTTCTGCATGCTTGTCTGACTGGGACATGCAGGTATGCCTCTTTTAGGTCTAAAGTCACGAGCCAAGCCTTTCTGCCCAGCCTTTCTGCCCAGCATGGGCAGAAGCTGCTGTAAGGTCAACATCTTGAATTTTGGTATATCCAGGAAAGTGTTTAGAATAGATAGGTCCAGTATTGGTCTCCATGCTTTGTCCTTTCTGGGTACCAAGAATAGTTGAGCAAAATTCTTGTCCCTGCTCTTGTTGTGGCACTTGTTGAATAGCCCCCATGTCCATGAGTGATGAAACTTGTTTTTGAGCCTCTGCCCATTGACGTTTTGGCAGGTCTGGCCACCGGTTTGCCCTTGGCAGGGTATGGAAGTGAAACCTGTAGCCTTGAGACACTATGTCTAGAGCCCATTTGTCTTGGGTTATAATGTGCCAATTTTGTGAAAAAAGTGCTATTTTTCCCCTTAAGGGTGCTGCCAGAAGATAAGTGCTTGGTGCAGGCAGGGGGAAGTCATTGCGACTGTTTCCTGTAGGGTTGTGATTCGTCTTCTCCACTTTTGGAGGTAGAAGCACCGCACTGCTTAGACCTGTACGAACTTTGAGGCTGGGATCTGCCTCTAGGGCGTCTGGATCTGCCCCTTTGAGGTCTGTCTGACACTGGAAAGGACCAATTCTTTGTAGGCCAATGTCTGCTAAACCTAGGTGACTGTTCTTGTAAAAAATCTTTGACAGTTTGCATAGATTTAGCTTTGTCCTCCATTTTCTTTAACACCTCTTCTGCCTTAACACCAAACAAGGTATCATGTTGTAATGGTGCATCTAATAATTTTGCTTTGACATGATCAGGCAGATTTTGTTCCTTCAACCAAGCATGCCTTCTAATTACAGAGCCCGTCACTGCGGCCCTGCAGGAGGCCTCCAGAGAATCAAAACCACATTGCAAAGTATGCTTTCCAACTTGTTCAGCTGCATGCAATAAATCCTGCATTTCTTTGTTTTCTGCATATTCAGAATTTACCAACATTTTCTGTTTAAGCAGTGTCATAACATATTGCTGATATCCGAGCATATGAAACTGGCAGTTTAAGGCTCTTATAGCCAAGGTAGCAGATGTGTAAATCTTTTTTCCCCATCTATCCAGTGCCCTAGAATCTCTGTCAGAGGGGGTAGGGTTTTTTTTGCAGTGGAAGCCTTAACCCCCGTTTGGGACCCTGAGAAATAGTTTCTGGGTCTGCAGCAAGGTTTTTAAAAAGGAATTTATGAGAGTCAGGAACCCTGTAGTATCTGTCAGGCTTAACAGGAGCTGGAGGTAAGGAGTCAGGAGTCAGACTAGACTCTGAAAACACATCAACAATGTCTAACACAGGTGGAATAGCTAGAGGCCTGTGTTGAGGCAGTAAAAGGAAGTCCCCAAGTCTCTTCTTAGAATCTGAATAATCTTGGCTCTCCCAGTGGAAATGCTCCTTCATGGTATGCAAGGTTTCCCCAAAAGAGTAGTCCTCAGGAGGAGAGACTGAAGGGATAGATTCTTCAGCATCAGAATCCTCATAGGGGGGAAGTGAATATTCCTGACCAGAAGAGGAATCAGAGGAGAAAGAAACCTGATCTGAAGATTCATAGTCTGTCTCTTGCCTAGGCCTCTTATCAGGAGGGGGATGGGAACTTCTGATCAATGTAATTAAGTCTTCGGCCATTTTGGGCATGGAGGCCTGTCCATGTGGCTGGCGAACTTGTTTCTTTGCCTTTAAAGGTGCTTTAGTCTATGCTTTTGAAGCTGTAGTCGGTTTAATATATATTGGTTTAGGTCTGAATACACCCACAGAAGCCAATGCCTGCTCAGCGGCTTCGGACCCATCTGAGGGAATAGTCGCCGAGGCTCCAATACCTTCAGTTTCCAGCGGCCTGGCTGACTCCAGGTGGGAGTCGGTAGCAGCCTGCGACTCAAGTAGCAGGCATCAGGGGCTGCGAAAGCACCTCACCGAGAACTGGCGACTGGCTTAGGAAAAGCTTTGTCGTCTGTTTTGGACCTCGGTTGCCTGTCTTTTTCCTTTTCTTTGTGTTTTTTATGAACTCCAGTGGTCAGATGGCTATCCGACAACATTGTATAATTAAATCTGCGCTCAAAATAGCTTAATGCAAAATCGTACAGACGCTTAATAGTGCATTGATTAAATCTAGCACAAAACCGACAATGTGAAACGTCATGGTCAGGGCCTAGGCAAGGAATACAGTAAGAATGAAAGTCCTTATGAGGTATTTGCTTCCCACAAGAAATACAATATTTTTCTGACATCGGTCTGGAGCAAGAAAAAAGTTTCCCCAATGGGGTACTTAGCTTTTAATGAAGACTTCGGATCTGAAACTCGAACATGAAAAACTCAGTAGTCGGCCGACTGGCACTTGTGAACTGCTTCTGCTTCGAGCACCACGCGGCAAGAATGACTGAAGAAAATGGCGTTGGCTGCATGTTTTATACCCCTGACGTCAGAGAAAAGGCGACGGCACTCTACGCAGGACCCAAGAGTTTGGAATTCAGGCAGACTGAGGGCAGCCTGCCAGCAGGATTGCCCAAATGTAATGACTGCAACAGTGAAACTCTAAGAACATCTGGGCTTGTAGGTGAATATGCATTGCTGAGGCTGTGTTCCAAAGGGTCATGGCTAGACTGCAGAGTGGGTAAGAGTGGTTCCCCCTGCTTGGTAATGTACCATATCACTGTGGTGTTGTCAGTTTTGATTAGAAGAGGCCCCGGAGAGAGTAGGGATCTGAAAGCTGCCAGAGCGTGCTGAACAGCTAGCATCTCTTTCTGGTTGATGTTCAGATGAATTTGATTTGGGCTCCAGTGGCCCTGAATGCACCTGCCATCCAGACGTGCAACCCCAGGCACAGTCCGATGATTCTGTGATTAGGGTCTGGGCGGCGTGATGTTGGGTAAAGGAAGTCCCTCATTGTGGTTGCATGCTACTGCCCACCAAAGGAACTCTTTCCTTAGACAAGGTATCACACGTATGATAGTTTCCAGGTCCTGAAAATGTTGGCACCACAGACTTAAGTACCACTGAAGTTTCCTCATATGCAGTCTGGCATATGGGATTAGTAGAATGCAGGAGGCCATGAAACCTAGAGCTTGCAGGGTTTTCATTGTGGATAACTGGGTTCTGGTGGCTATTTGAGAGAAGTAGTCTGTCAGATAGTCTTGTTTTTCTGGAGTAAGGAATGCCATCTGGGATGCTTTGTCCAAGCTTGCTCTCAGGAATACAATTTTTTGACTGGGGACTAGTTTAGATTTCTTTTGGTTGACAGTGTACCCCAGTGAGGTTAGGTGGTCCTTTACAAATGTTAGGTGCTGCATCAGCTTTTCCTGACTGTCTGCCTGAATCGAGCAGTCGAAGTACGGGCAAATTTGAATATTTCTTTGTCTGCAAAAGGCAATGACTGGCGCCAGGCATTGTCTGAAAATTCTGAGAGTAATGGAAAAGCCAAAGGTATAAGCCAAAGGGAAGTGCACAGAACTGATCATGCATAGCTCCTGCCCTGAAGTGTAGATATTTCCTGCAGGAGACCATGATTGGGATGTGCAGATAGGCCTCCTTTAGGTCTAGAGCGACTAACCAGGCATCTTTGGCCAGCATAGGGAGAAGCAGCTGTAGGGTGAGCATTTTGAATTTCGGTATCACCAGGAAGGTGTTTAGAATGGAAAGATCTAAGATTGGGCACCATATGTCCTCTTTTCTGGGTACCAGGAAAAGTCTGGAATAAAAATCTTGGCCTATCTGTTCTGCAGGAACAGGCTGACATGCCCTTATAGAGAGCAGGGACTGAAACTTGGTTTTGTGCCTCTGCCCACTGGTTCGGTGGAAGATCTGGGAACCCTTTTAGGGTTGGCAGTGTATGGAAAGAAAATCTGTACCCCTGGGCTACTATGCTGAGGATCCATTGGTGGTTGGTGGAGGCCCAGTCTTTTGCATGGTAGGCAAGTTTTTCTCCTAGGGGCACCAGCAATTGGGCAGAGGTGAGAGGAGGAGTTCAGAAGTCATTGTGAATTCTTTCCATAAGGGGGTGGCTTAGCACTCCCCATTTTAGAAGTGGAGGTACTCCATTGCTTATCTCTGCATACCCCTGAGACTGCCGTCTGGGGACCTGCTTCCCCTAGGTCTAGTCTGAGGTGGCCTTGAGGGGGCTGGAAAGGACCAATGTTTTGAGTGGCAATACCTACTGAATCTTGGAGGCTGTACTTGCAAAAAGTCGTTGACTGTTTGCATAGACTTAGCTTTTTCTTCTATCTTTTTTAAAACCTCTTCTGCTTTGGTGCCAAACAGATGGTCTTTGTTCAGAGGTGCGTCCAATAATTTTGAATTGACATGTACTGCGGTGGTGGTGCTGCGGTAGTGTTGTTGCCTCACAGCCGTTGCCCGTTCGATTCTCAGAGCGTCTTGTGTGACTACATGTGTGAATGGGTGTGCCTTCGTTAAAGGTTGTGCGTTAGGCCCGGCAAGCCAGCACGTAAAACTCTACTGCCAATCATTAGTGGACCGGAGTTCCGCTGTGGCGACCCCTAACCGGGAAAAGACTAAAGACACAAATGGTCTGGCAAGGCCTGTTTCTTAAGCCAGGCATGCCTTCTAAGTACAGTACCTGTGACTGCTGCCTTTGCAAGATGCTTCTAGGGCGTCAAACCCACACTGCAGAGTATGCTTGGTGACTTTGCTTGCAGAATGCATAAGCTCCTATAATTCTTCATTTTCTGCAGTCAGGGAAGGTAGATAATTTTTGCTTAACAAGTTCCATAGTATGCTGCTGGTATTTTAGCATGTGGAACTGACAATTTAATGCTCTAATGGCAAGAGTTGCAGAGGTGTATACTTGTTTACTCCATATCTGTCTAAAGCTTCAGAATCCCTGTCTGAGGGGGTGGGATTTTAGCTGCAGTTGCCTTTATTCCTTTAGGTCTTTGGGAGGCTACCTCTGGGTCAGCAGTAGGATTCTTGAAAAGAAATTTGTGAGAGTCAGGGGACTCTACTCCCTGTCAGGTTTCCTGGGAGGAGGTGGTAAAGTATCAGGAGTTAGACTGGATTCCATAAAGACATCATCCACAACATCCAGGACAGGAGGGATAGCTAAGCATCTGGGCTGTGGTAAATCTAAAAATTCCCAGATTCTCTTTGGACTGAGGATAATCCTGGCATTCCCAATGGAAATGCTCTCTCAAGGTATGTAAGGTTTCACCAAAAGAAAATTCCTCTGGAGGAGAGGCAGAAGGAATGTATTTCTCTGCATCTGAATCCTCATAAGCAGATAAGGGCATGTCTTCATAATCAGAAACCTCAGAGTCAATGGACTCTTGGCCAGATAAAGCTGCTGGGGACAAGTCTCTTTTCCTTTTAGCAGGGGAAGGCTGGCTTCCCCTAAACAGCATAAGTTGGTGCCTGCACAGCGGCTCCGGATCAGTCCAAGGTAGAGACATCCGCAGGTTCCATACTCAGAGCCTCGCAGCATACTGGACTCTGAATGGGCCATGGTAGCAGCCTTTGAATCCACTGAAGTGGGCATCAGGGGCTGCGAAAGCATCTCTGAGTACTGGCAAACTAACAACTAGCTTAACGGAAGAGTCATAGGCAGTTTTGGGCCGGTGTGGTCTGTCTTTATCTTTAAGTTTGTTTGGAAGATCGGTAGTCGGATGGCTTACTGAAGCCATTTCGAAATAAGGATATCGAGAGCAAAAGTACTTAGCTACAATAAGGGCCCAACGATGTATAGTTCAGATTTTGAACAAAGCACAAAACCGTCAGCGAGAGACGTCGTTGGTCTGGACCTAGACAGGTGATGCAGTATGAATAGAAATCTCGGTGTGATATTTGCTTTCCACAGGCGAGACAATTTTTAACATTTTCTGACATCCGTTAGAGCAAGAAAAAGGGATCCCCAACAGGGTACTTAACTTTAGAACAGTTCAACTTCAGTTTCGGAAACGAAAATTCAGGTAGCGGCCGACCGGCACTTGTGTTGAGAAGTACAGTTGTGTACACTTACCATAAATGTAGACGTTCAAGTGTATTCACTGTTGCAGTCATCACACTTGGGTTATCTGCCTGCAGGTAGCCCTCAGTCGTCCCGAATACCAGAGTCTTTGGATTTCTGCATCGGATGATGTCGCCTCTTCCATGACATCAGGTCGTCATGGGTATATAATATGCAGCCAACGCCATTACATCAGTTTTTCTTGCCCCAGACGTCAGGAGCCCACAAAATAGGAAGCAATTACATGGTGTGGAACACCTCCAGTAAAAAGTAAATACCGCTGCCATAAGATATGGCCAAAAAGAGGATAGGTAGAAAGAATAGAAAAGTCAGGGGGCTGGAGGGAGAGTAACCAGGACTGCAACAGTGAATACACTTGAACATCTATATTTATGATAGGTGTACACAGCTGTACTATGTTCTTTATGTTTCACTGTTGCAGTCATCACACTTGTGTTGATTCCCAAAGTTGAGAAAGGGTGGAGGCAGTCAAGAAGTACTGAGGCTGGCTATCAGGCCTTGTAAGACTGCTCTGGATTAAAAAAAAAAATAGATAAGTGGTAATGCTTGGTAAAGGTGTGTACAGAATTCCAGACTGCAGCTTCCAGGACATCCCTGGTAGGGACTCACCTGAGAAATGCTGGAGAGGCTGAAGTAGCCCTAGTGGAATAAATTCTGATCCCCTGTAGGGTAGGTTTTCCATGGTGTTTGTAACAGATGGATGCAGTGTGCTATCCATTTGGAAATTGTTTGCTTTGAAATGGCTTTGCCCTCTGCCCCTGTAGCAAAGCTGACTAGAAGCTGGTCAGATTTTCTGAAAGGTTTAGTTCTGTTAAGGTAGAACCTGAGCTGTCTGTGCACGTCCAAGGAGTGCAGAATTGTTTCCACTTTATTCTGAGGATTAGGGAAAAAGGTTGGAAAATGGAAGGATTGGTTTAAAGCCACACTGGATACCATCTTGGGCATAAATGATGGGTTAGTCCTGAAGGAAACCCGGTATGCATGGAAAATAATGAAGGGTTCCACAGCCAATGGTGCCTGTAACCTGGACACACTTTTTTCTGAAGTGATGGCTAGAAGTAAGGCTGTTTTCCAAGAGAGGAATTTTAACTGCTGCAGCAGCAGGCTCAAAAGGGGGAAATGTGAGATTCTCCAATACAAAGTTAAGGTCTCAGGCAGGGGTGGGAGCTCTCCTGGGGGGCCTTAAATTATTAGCTTCTCTCAGGAACTGTTTGATGAGAGGGTGTGAAAATAGAGATGGCAAAGTATTGTAGTAAGCTGAGATGGCAGAGGCATGAATCTTAATTGATGAGAAAGATGGGCCTTTGTGGAGTAGCTTTGCTAGGTAACCCAGGATTTGAGGTAAGGTGGGCACATCTGTCTCCTTTCCTTGAAACTGGCTCCAAGAACTGTATCTTTTCCACTCTTCTGAACAGGATTTCCTAGTACTAGACCTTCTGGCCCCTAGGATGATGTCCATCACCTGTTTGCTGAGGGTTGCTGGTGGTGTATTCAGGGAATAAGCCAGGCTGCAAGGTTCAGGGTTCGCCCTGTGGGATGCAAAATCTGTCCTTCCTGGTCTGATGTAGGCGCCAGAATGGCACTGCTGTCAGACTGCGTAGGAGTGGGTACGAGGGCTGGCATGGCCAGTCTGGGGCAAGGATTGTCCTTTACCTGTCCTGCTTGATCTTGAGTTGTACTTTTGAGAGGAGGAGCAGAGGGGGAAAGGCATAAATTGAGAGGATTTTCCATGTAAAAGTATAGGGCATCCACTTTCCAAGCTTGGCTGTGCGGATTTCTGGTTCAAAATTTGCTCAATTGATGGTTTAGGGGGGAGGCAAAGAGGTCCATCTTTGGAGTCCCCCACCTGTGGATTAGACGTTTGAATGAGTGGGGGTCCAGCAGATAACAGCTTAAGTTGTCTGTCAGTGAAGTTTGTTTGCCTGGCAAAAATTGAGCTTGCAGGTGCACTTGGATGCTGCTCAAGGCTGTGTTCCACAGGGCCATGGCTAACCTGCAGAGAGGGTAGGAATGAGCCCCCCCCCCGCTTGTTTATGTACCGCATAATTGTGGTGTTGTCTGTCTTTATCCGGAGTTGTCCTGGAATGATAAGGTATTTGAAGGCTGTCAGAGCATTCTGTACAGCTAACAGTTCTTTTTGATTAATATGCAGGGGAATTTGTCCTGGGCTCCATTTGCGTTGAATGCATTTGCCTGCCATGTGAGCCCCCCCATGCATAGTTTGATGAGTCTGTTGTCAGGGTTCGGGCGGTGAGTGGTTGAGTGAAAGGAAGTCCCTTGTTGTGGTTGCATGCCTCTGCCCACCAAAGGAACTCCGCCCTTAGACAAGGAATGATAGGAATCAGTGTTTCCAGGTCCTGAGAATGTTGACACCAGAGACTTTTTAAGTACCACTTTAGTTTCCTCATATGCAGTCTTGCATACAGAATTAGTAGAATGCATGAGGCCATGAACCCTAGGGCTTGCAGAATTTTTCTTGCAGATAGCCGGGTTTTGGTGGCCATTATAGTTTGAAGTAGTTTGTCAAATAAAACTGTTTTTCTGGTGTTAGGAATGCCATCTGGGAAGTTGTGTTCAAGCTTGCTCCCAGGAATACAATCTTTTGGCTGGGCACCAGTTGTGATTTCTTTTTGTTGATGGTGTACCCCAGAGAAGTTAGAAGTCACTTTACAAATGGCAGGTGTTGAAGCAGCAATTCCTGACAGTCTGCCTGAATCAGGTAATCGTCCCAAGTATGTGTAAATTTGAATATTTCTCTGCCTGCAGTATGCAATAGCTGGAGCCAGGGACTTTGTGAATACCCTGGGCGCAGTAGATAAGCCAAAGGGAAGTGCAGAGAACGGATAGTCCATAGAGCCTGCCCTGAAATGTAGATATTTCCTGCAAGATTCCCTTTAAGGGGATGTGCAGATAAGCTTCTTTTAAGTCTAGGGTGACTAGCCAGGTGTCCTTGAATAACATAGGAAGAAACTGATGCAGAGTCAGTATTTTGAATTTTGGGACCACCAAGAAGGTGTTGAGAATTGACAGATCTAGGATAGGGTGCCAAGAGCCCTCTTTTCTGGGCACCAGTAACAGTCTGGAGAAGAAACCTTGTCCCCTTTGCTCTACTGGCACAGGCTCAATAATTCTGATACTGAGAAGAGAAAGTACTTGCTTTCAGCCACTGCCCAGTGGTTTAGAGGAAAATCTAGTGAGTGGAAGTGGAATCTGTATCCCTGGGATACAATGTTTAGTACCCATCGGTCCTGGGTAATGGACATCCAGTTTTTTTGCATGTAGGGCGAGTTTTCCTCCTAGGGGTGCAAGCACTTTGGCCTTGCTGGGAAGCAAGATAGACAAGTCATTGTGAACTTTTTCCATAAGGAGGGTGGCTTACCACTCCCTGTTTTAGAGGAGGGAGCACTCCATTGTTTAGATCTCTGCATACCCTGAGACAGTAGTCTTGGTGGCCTGTTGCCCCTGGGTTTGGACTGAGAATGTCTGGGGCTGGAAAGGACCAGTTTTTAGAAGGTCAATGCCTACTGAATGTAGGTGGCTGCACCTGTAAGAAATCTTTAACAGTTTGCATAGCATTTTTTCTCCATCTTTTTAAGTTCTTCTGCCTTTGCGCCAAACAAACTTTACTGGTTTAATGGAGCATCTAGTAAATTTGCTTCGACATGGTCTGGCAAGATTTGCTCCTTCAGCCAAGCATGCCTTCTCAGTGCAGACCCAGTAACAGCAGCCCTGCAAGAAGCTACTAAGGCATCAAACCCACACTGCAAAGTATGTTTACTAACTTGGCTTCCAGAATGCAATAACTCTTGTAAATCGTTATTTCCTGCACAATCTGAAAGAAACATTTTTTGCCCTGATGGCAAGAGTTAGAGGTATAAACCTTCTTGCCCATCTGTCTAAAGCTCTAGAATCCCTGTCCGAAGGGGTAGGGTTTTTGGCTGTAGTGGCCTTAATGCCTTTAGGTCCCTAGGAAATAGTCTCTGGATCCACAGTGGGGTTTTTAAAGGGACATTTGTGAGAGTTGGGTACTCTGTAGTACCCGTCAGGCTTTCTAGGAGCTGGTGGTAAAGTATCAGGAGTAAGACTGGAATCCATGAAGACATCACGTACAACGTCCAGGACAGGGGGTATAGCTAGAGGCATGTACTGAGGCAAGTCTAAAAATTCAGTCTCTCTTTTTGGACCGAGGATAGTCCTGGCATTCCCAGTGGAAATGCTCTCAAAGTATGCAAGGTTTCACCAAAAGAAAAGTTCTCTGGAGGGGAGGCAGAGGGAATGGAATCCTCTGCATCTGAATCCTCATAGGTAGACAAGGGTACGTCCTGGTAATCAGAGGGATCCAGCGTCATCTGACTCATGGTCTGTAGAATCAGAAGGAAAATCAATTCTTTCTCTTTTAGATGGGAAAGGATAGCTTCCCCTAATTAAAGTTATAAGGTTTTCACCCATTCTAAGCATTTGTTTCTGTGGCAAGGGGGCTTGAGCATGCACTTTGGTAGTCAGTTTTCTAGACGTAGTGCGAACTGTAGGCCTGAGAAACTCTGTAGTTTAGTCAAAAAACAAAGCATTCTGTTTAATGTGAACATCAGAAGGTCGGAATACACCCTCAAAAACCAGTGCCTGCACAGCGGCTCTAGACCCATCCAAAGTAGAGACATCCGCAGGTTCCTTGTCAAAGCATCTCATGGCATACCGGACTCCAAATGGGTCTCAGCAGAGGCCTGCGAATCTGTGGAAGCGGGTATCAGGGGCTGTGAAAGCACCTCACTGAGTACCAGCGGACTGGCGACTAGTTTAACGGAAGCATCTGCAGTTTTGGACCTATGCGGTCTGTCTTTATCCTTAGATTAAGATCGGTAGTTGGACGGCTTATCAAAGCCATTTCGGAATACGGCAAACGAGTGTGAAAGAACTTTGCAAAAAAGATAGCCCGACGACGAATAGTTCGGGCATTAAACAAGGCACAAAACTTACAGTGAGGAATGTTGTGGTCTGGGCCTAAACAGATGACGCAGGAAGAATAAAAATCTCTGAGGTATTTGCTTTCCACAGGCAAGACAATTTTTAACCTTTTCTTACATCGGTTAGAGCAAAAAAAAAAAAAAAAAAAAAAAAATGGGGTACTTAGCTTTACAAGACTTCAGGCTTGACTCTTGAAAAATGAAAATTTCAGGAAGCGGCTGACCGGCACTTGCAAACTGCTTCTGCTTCAGGCTCCCACGTGGCAAGAAAAGCTGATGTAATGGCATTGGCTGCATGTTTTATACCCATGACGACCTGACATCATGGAAGAGGTGTCAGCATCCGACACAGAAATCCCCTGACTGAGGGCTACCTGCAGGCAAATAACCCAAAGGTGATGACTGCAACAGTGAAACAACGAAGAAAGTACAGTTTTGTACCTACCATAAATGTAGATGTCCGAGAGGAATGCATCTGCAGTCTTTACAAATGGGTTGTCCTGTCGTCAGGCAGCCATTCGGTCGGCCGGATTCCAAAGTCTGGGTCTGGCCTCGGCTGGTGTCGCACTTCACCCGACGTCATCACGGCAGTTATTCGGGTATAAAGGCATCAGCCGACGCCATTTTCCTCAGTGTTTCTTGCCCCAGATGCCAGGTGCCCTCTTGGATGGCTAAATTTGGATAAATGCCAAAGTTTCCAAATAGTAGAGAGCAAACACAAAATAAGCATGTATGTACATATATACAAACAAATACACCATAATAGATCCCCCCCAAGCTAGCTGAAGATTGGTAAATACCCTAGGAGTACCTCAGAGGGGAAAGGAGGGTGGGTAATCCTGACTGCAGATGCATTCCTCTCGGACATCTACATTTATGGTAGGTACAAAACTGTACTATGTCCTTCAAGGATGCATCTGCAGTCTTTACAAATGGGTAGAATACCATAGCTAAACTAGGGGAGGAGGTAAAGAGAAAAGATTATGGTGTAGTTAGGATCCCTTGCAAAACAGCAGTGGCAAAACCAGCACGGGATCTAGAGTATAGAGGTAAGTTATAATGCTTGGCAAATGTATGCACGGAGGTCCAAGTAGCAGCCTCTATAATGTCCTTGGTAGCCACTCCTCGTAAGAAAGCTGTGGTAGTGGCTGTAGCCCTTGTGGAGTGAGGCCTGATGTTCTCTGGAGTTTTCTTTCCATGGTAGGAGTAACAAAATCTAATGCAATTTCCTATCCATTTGGAGATTGTCTGTTTAGAAATTGGTTTCCCTTCCTTCCCTGTTGCATATGCTACCAGAAGCTGGTCAGTCTTTCTATTGTTTTTTGTCCTGTCCAGATAGTAGCGTAATTGTCTGTGTACATCCAAGGTAGGTAAGAGCCTTTCTCCCCTGTTCTGTGGGTTGGGGAAGAATGTAGGGAGGTGGATAGCCTGATTTAAAGAAACTCTGGATACCACCTTAGGCATAAAAAAGAAGTTATGTTCTTACCATAACGTTCCATGTTAGTTGTCTTCTTCTCGCCTTCTTCTTGCTGGATGGGTTCGGAGCCGACCTCGGCTCCGACTCGGCCACTCTAAAAGCTCGAGAGTTGGTTCCACCGGCTCGAGGCTCCCCTTATATCCCATAATGCTAGGCGTGAGTTACCTCGGATCTCGTTTGTAAGCTAGGCCCAGCCTATAATAGTAACAGAATAATTAGTAACAAAATCCACCTCTATAAACAAAGGAGAAGAGAAGGGTGACCTACATCCTGATCCAGGAAATATGCACAGCAGGGCATATACCTAAAGTACAGAGGTGGTAGAAAGAGAGGTCACAATCACAACTCCTCTAGGTCTGTCCAGGCCAGGGGGCAGGAGGGTGGGACGCAAGAAGGCGGCGAGAAGAAGACAACTAACATGGAACGTTATGGTAAGAACATAACTTCTTTATGTTAAGTTGTCTATCTCGCCTTCATTCTTGCTGGATGGGACCGTCCTAGCACCTTGTCCCGGGTGGCCTAACGGAACAGACTCCTGAGAACAGTGGAACCAAAGTTAGCTCTATGCCTAGAAGCTAAATCCAACTTATAATGAGAAATGAAAGTGTGAGGAGAAGCCCAAGTAGCCGCTGCACAAATGGTGTCAATAGGCAGTCTGTCTTGGAAGGCTAAAGAAGTAGCCAAAGCTCTGGTGGAATGGGCCTTAGGTTTATTAGGCAGCTTTTGGTGTCTAATTTCATATACAAGGGAAATCAAAGATGTTAGCCATCTGGATAATGATACCTTTGATACTGAAAGTCCCTTTCTGCCTTCCGCATAGGAGACAAACAGCTGGTCAGATTTTCTGAATTGTTTTGTTCTATCCAAATAGTACCTCAATTGACGATGAACATCCAGGTAGTGTAATTTTTGTTCAGATCTATTGGAATATTCTGGAAAAAGACAGGGAGGTCAATGCTTTGATTTAGATTTGACGTCGAGACTACCTTGGGCAAAAAGGACGGGTTCGTTCGTAAGGATACCCTGTCCTTATGAAACAAGAGATAAGGAGGTCGACAGCTGAGTGCTTGAAGTTCTGAAACTCTTCTAGCTGAAGTAATAGCTACCAGAAAGAGAGTCTTCCATGATAGCAATTTTAAAGAACAGGAGACTGCAGGTTCGAAAGGGGGAAGAATCAAAGAAGCAAGAACTAAATTTAGGTCCCAAGGAGAAGGAGGATTTCTTATAGGAGGTCTAAGAAAAACTCCTTTCAAAAATGCTTTGCAAAGCTTGTGGGACATTAAGGCAGATTCAGAAATACCCACATGGAAGTTAGAAATAGCTGCCAATTGAACTTTAAGAGTAGAGGGAGATGAACCTGCATGGAAGAGTTCAGCTAGAAAATCAAGGACTATTTGGATGGAAGCAGTGAAAGGATCTATGTCCCTTCCTTGAGCCCAATGTGTGAAGCGTTTCCACTTACTCAAATAAATCTTCCCGAGTGGAAGATTTATGGGAAGCTATCAAAATATCTCGAACGGAGTGAGATAATTGAGGAAGCCTGGCTAAGGCTGGAACTGGAGGAACCAAGCAGTGAGGTTCAGAGAGGGGAGGGAGCGATGAAACTGACCCGACTGATGGATCAAAAGATCTGGAACTAGGTCCAGATGCCACGGTCGCTCCAATAGAAATTGATGTAGAAAGGGGAACCACACCTGTCGAGGCCAGTAAGGAGCAATGAGGATTAATGAGGCCTTCTGAGCGATAGCTTTCTGTATCACTTGAGAGATTAGTGGGAAGGGAGGAAATGCATACAGAAGTCCCGGGCCAAACTTGGACTAGAGCGTCTCTGCTGGGTTGGCCTGGTAAAGGGAATAGAGTGAAATATTCTCTGCACTTGCTGTTTTGGGGAGTAGCAAAAAGATCGCAGCAAGGCTGACCCCACTTGAGGAAAATTTCTCTCACAACAGAGTCTTTCAGAGACCACTCGTGAGGCATGAGGATAGCTCTGCTCAACTTGTCCGCAATTTGATTGGACTTCCGGGATGTGCGTTGCTATCAGAAACCGCTGAGAAGAAATCGCCCATTGCCACAATCTGAGTGCTTCTCGACACAGGGGTATGACCTGGTTCCGCCTTGTTTGTTGATGTACCACACTACAGACATATTGTCTGTCTGGATTGCAATCGCTCCCAAGGGAAGAGAGTCTTGAAGGGCTTGCAACGCTAAAAGCACTGCTCTCATCTCCAGAACATTTATGTGCAAGTGGCATTCGCTTGGTTGCCATGTGCCCTGGACCGTCCTGCCCTGATAATGCCCCCCCCACCCGATCAGGGAGGCATCCGTTGTCAGAGTAGCAACCGGAGGGGGTGGAACAAAGGGTCTTCCCAACAAGAGCTGAGGGGAAGACATCCACCACATGAGATGATTTTTGCACGCTTGCGTGATCATAATGGTGTGAGACATTGGAAGTTGCTGGTATGACCATTGTGTAAAGAGCATCCATTGAAGGATCCGCATGTGGAATCTGGCTAATGGAAGCAGAGTTATGGCCGCAGCCATAATTCCCAACACTTTCAGAACTAACCTGGCTTTGATTCTGTTGTTGTTGAAAAGGAGTGAGACTAGTTTGTGAATGTCTGCTATTCTCTGATGTGTTAGTCTCAGACATGTCTACTGTGTCTAGATTTGCCTATGAAAGTAATAGCGACAAGGCGACAAAACAGACTTTTCAATTTATTGAAATGCCTAACTTTTGACAAATGCGAAAAGTGTAATCCCTGGCCATCAGAAGGAGATGCTTGGTGGGAGCTGTGAGGAGCCAGTCGTCCAAATATGGAAACACCTGGAATCCTTGTCGTCTCAGGTGAGAAGCTACCACTGCCATGCATTTGGTAAACACCGGGGCAGTGGTGAGACCAAAGGGCAGGGCCCTGAACTGAAAATGACTGGTTCCCAGCCTGAAGCGGAGGAATCTTCTGGAGCGTCTGTTCATTTTTATGTGATAGTACGCATCCTGAAGGTCTATAGAGCACATCCAGTTGCCTTTTCCCAATAGGGAAGGATGGATTGCAGCGTGACCATCCGAAATCTTGTTTTCTTGACTGATCTGTTCAAGATACTGAGATCCAAAATTGGTCTCCAGTCCCCTGTTTTCTTTGGAACTAAAAAGAACCTTGAGTAGATTCCGGATCCTATCTGGTCTGCTGGAACTGGCTGAATTGCTCTTTTTGCAAGCAGTTTTGAAATTTCCAAAACCGCTAGATCCCTTTGAGCGGGTGGAACATCTGGAAGGGATTTTTTTGATTGGATTGGAATTCGAAGAAAGGGGATAGAATAGCCTTCGGAAATGACGGACTGTACCCATTTGTCTTGAGTCAGGTATAGCCAGGCTTCTGGGTACAGTAACAATCTTCCCCCGACTGCCTCCGAAGGTGGGCAGTCGGGCAACACCTCAGGGATGCTGAAAGGGCTTATCAGAGAAGGCTTCCCGATTGCCCTGGTTCTGCGGAGCCCCCCTGCCTCTAGGGCGACGTCTACCATTGTTATTCCCGCCTCTGCCTCTGGCGGGAAAACGACTTTGTGCGTCAGGCGAAGTCCCTTGAGATTGTTTATGGAACCACATTTTCCCACTTTTCTGGCCTTTGGGGTAAGGCCTAGAAGGAGTAGAAAAACGGACTCAGACGGCAGAAAGAGTCTTGCCATCAGTCTCGCACCTAGTCAAGGTTTCTTTCACTTGAGGACCAAAGAGAGATGATCCATCAAACGGGGAGTTAGTGAAAGACATCTTGAAGGGTCCAAAATTGCATAGCCGCATCCAGGCATGCCTACGTAAGGCCACACCTGTCCCTGCGGCCCTACTCGCTCCATCAGCCGCATAAGAAAGGAGGCGCATGGAGGAGTTGGCTATGGAGTTAAGGGTAGCCAGCTGTGTGTTCATCTTATCTTGAAAACCCGCAGCTGTAGGGTCCTTCAACATGTCACTCGCTTCTTTAATTAAGCCCCTTTGAAGACGAGTGAAATGGCACAGGTAGTTCAGCGAACGCATAGTAAATGTCGCTGACGAGAACATCCGCTTCCCGTACCAGTCCATGGACCTAGATTCCTTGTTAGGTGGATGGACAGGTACTGAAGGATCAGCTAGTTCCTTCTTAGTGGCAGCAGCTACCACCATAGCATCCACAGAAACTCCTTTTGTCAAGAACTGTTTGTCTGCTGGTGCCGTTATGAATTTGGAGGGTCTCCTGGGAGTGGGGTCCACTGAATCAGGAGCCGTCCATGCCTTTTTAGCTACCACCTGCATGAGGGGTCAAGGGGAGACACCCAGGAGGTGGAAGGGCGAGCCGAACGCCTCAAGGTACACAGATTCATCCTCCAAAGGGCTGAGGGCTGGCCAATTTCCCCTCTGTTTGAGGATTTCGAGAATGTCTGCAAAGGAGACATCTTCAGAAGGGGAACGGGGGGAACCCTCGAATCATCTAAATCTGTGTCAGATGTGATGGACTCAGGTGAGTCAATGTGTTTCCTCTTACACTTCCTCTTCCCAGGCGGCTCTTCTGCCAAATCAGGAGAGGCCTCGAAGAGGATGAAATCCCACAGGGGTTCCTGAGGAGCTGGCTCTCTGCGGTCCGGGATGAGGGAGTGAGTCGACTTGAACTGAGGCACCGTGGGGAGGCGGACGGAGCCGACTGTGGAGTACAGCCAGGCTCTAACACACTCCGCATGACCTCGAACGCACCCCTGTCAGGCAAAGCCAGAGGTCCCCGCTCCGATATGCTGAGGACCTCCCTCGGCACCGACAGTGATGGCTCCGAGGCGATGTCGGAGCCGAACTCACCAGCGCCGAAGCTCGAGAGGAAGCGGGTCGGACAAGGGTCCGATGCCACTCATCCCTCGGAGCCGAGGGAAGTCCGCCGAGAATCCTCGAAGAAGAAATCGGGCGGCGACGGAGCCGAAGACACCTGTATCGGCTCGACGCTGCCACAGTCTCGGTTCCGAAACGCCCCGGCTCCGAGCTCAACGGAGTCGGAGGAGGAATATATTGATGGACAGGGGCAGGCATCGACTGATGAGTCGGGCTCTGAAGCATTTGGGCCAGTGCCTCGGACTTAAGAAGTCGACTCACTACCCTCTGGAGGTCATGATCTGACAGCCTTGATGACCTAGGAGTGAGATTTATGGCTCCGTTCAGACAGCAGAGGAGATGCTGGAGCCGAATGAACGGAGCCAAGGGATGGTGACCTGGATCTCTTCCTAGATGTCGGCTCCGAAGGTCTAGTCGGAGCCGACAAGGGAATTTCTACTACCTCGGCTCCAGCCGGAGCCGAGGGAACCACAGAAGCTGTAGACTCATCGGCTCCAGCCGGAGCTGATGCAGACATAGGTTTTGTAGCTTTAGATCTCGGCTCAGTAGCTGGAGCCGAGGACCTAGAAACCTTAGAGGGCTTCCCAGAAGCAGAAAGGGAATCCTCAGGCTTAAGAAGACCCCGTAGGATCAACTTATTTTTTCTTTCCTGCAGGACCCTGGGGCTGAAGCCGTGGCATACAGCACAGGAGTCCTGCAGGTGCAAAGGCCCCAGGCAGTAGACACAAGAAGTGTGACCGTCTGTCAGAGACATTTTCTGACAGCACGCATCACACTTCTTGAAGCCTGAGACCTTTGTGTCTTTAGACATCCTAGACAAAAAGTGTAATCACACACTCTCAAACAGACACACTGATTACACTAATTTTACTTCTAAAAACTCAAAAATAAACAATTAACTAAAGTTTAATTAAGAGTAACACACACACACACCACTAGGGGATGGGGAAAGGCCAGAAGGCCTGAGAGAGAACTTTAAAAGTTCTTGTGGGAAAAAAATGGGATTTTTCGGAAAACAGGGGTAGAAATCCACTACACTAAGGGAAATATATATAAACTTAAAATTATAGGGTTTTAAGTATGCTAATTTCACAAAAAATACACTTACCAACAAGCCGGTAGAAAACCCAACACCTCGATGCTGTAGCGGCAAACGAGATCTGAGGTAACTCACGCCTAGCATTATGGGATATAAGGGGAGCCTCGAGCCGGTGGAACCAACTCTCGAGCTTTTAGAGTGGCCGAGTCGGAGCCGAGGTCGGCTCCGAACCCATCCAGCAAGAATGAAGGCGAGATAGACAACTTAACATTGTAGGATTTGTTCTCATGGACACACTGTCTTGATGGAAGATCAGGAAGGGTTGCACTGCCATTAATGCATGCAATTCAGAAACCCTTCTTGCTGAAGTTATTGCTAGCAGGAAGGCAGTTTTCCAGGATAAGTATTGTAATTCTGCTGTTGCTGCTGGTTCGAAAGGAGGAAGAGTCAGCTTTTCTAGTACAAAATTCAAGTCCCATGCTGGCAATGGAGGTTTCCTGGGAGGTTTTACATTTTTAATTCCTCTCAAACTGTCTGAGTAGAGGATGCGAGAAGACAGGAGGATCCAAGCTGTATTCTGCTGAAATAGCTGATGCATGTATCTTGATGGAAGAATAGGACAGGCCTGTATGGTAGAGCTCTGCCAAGTACTCCAGGATGTTGGCTATGTTCACCAGTGTCACATCTTGCCCCTTTGCAGTACTCCAGATGAGATATCTTTTCCATTTTGCTGCATAATTCTTTCTTGTGGAAGGTCTACGAGCCTCCAGTATTATGTCCTTAACCCTTTGGGATAAATTCGGGTTAATTGCTGTTATGTAATGTTCCAGGCAGTTAACTGCAGAGTTTTTAGACTTGGATGCAGGATGCTGTAGTTGTTCTGTGTTAGCAGCAAGGGGATCAGGGGCAGCGTCCATATTTGTTCCCTGGACATGCTCCTCAGAA
Organism: Protopterus annectens; assembly: GCF_019279795.1. NCBI lineage: Eukaryota > Metazoa > Chordata > Ceratodontiformes > Protopteridae > Protopterus > Protopterus annectens. The sequence goes on along the minus strand of NC_056738.1, from coordinate 329,463,028 downwards.
GTGGGTACCAATGTTGTCTTGGCCAGTTTGGAGCTATCAAAATGATCCTCAGACGTTCCTCTTTGATCTTCAGAAGCACCTTGTGCATCAAAGGAAGTGGTGGGAATGAGTATGCTGTCAGGCTTTTCCAACTGAAAGAAAGGGAGTCCACCTTCCAAGCAAGTGGGTGGTAAGTCCTTGTGCAGAATTTCTTCACCTGGTGATTGAGTGGGGATGCAAACAAGTCTATTTGTGGTAATCCCCATTTTCTTGTGATGGTATTGAAGATGTCCGGATGCAGCATCCATTCGTGGGCATCTGTTGTAGTTCTGCTTAATATGTCTGCTAGAATGTTTTCCTTCCCTGGTACATAAATTGCCTGTAACTGAATGTTGCAGCTCAGAGCCACATCCCATAGGTCGAGTGTCAGCCGGCATAGAGGGTATGAGTGTGTGCCCCCTTGTTTGTTGATGTACCACATAACTGTGGTGTTGTCTGTTCTTATCAACTGGCCTTCTTGGAGAAGAGGTCTGAATGCCTGGATTGCCAATTTCACTGCCATCATTTCTTTTAGATTTATGTGCAGATGTAGCTGGTCTTGAGTCCATAGGCCTTGAATGCACTTGTCCAGCATGTGCGCCCCCCCATCCGAGGTCTGAGGCATCTGTTGTGATGGTTTGTTTCGGTTGACTTTTGCAGAAGGGCAATCCTGTGTTTGATTGGCAGGCCTGAGCCCACCATAGGAACTCCTGTTTCAGGCATGGGATCATTGGAATTTTGGTTTCTAGGCTGTGTTCGTGCTGGGACCACAAATTCTTTAGGTACCACTGTAGCTTTCTCATATGCAGCCTTGCACGAGGGACCAGTATTATGCAGGATGCCATGAAGCCTAGAGCTTGTAACACTTTTCTTGCAGTCAGATGGGTCTGCTTTGTTAATGCCAAGAAGTAGAGAGGAAGTTGTTCTTTCTTTTCTGCAGTTAGGAATGCCATTTGTCTTGATGTGTCCAGTTCTGCACCCAGAAAGGTTATTCTTTGGGATGGAATCAGCCTTGACTTTTCTGTATTGACTGTATATCCCAGGGCTTGCAGCAGGTAGATGACTCTTTGTAAGTCTGCTGTTAGTTTGTTTTTGTTGTCCGCTTGTATCAGGCAGTTGTCCAGGTAGGGATAGATTTGAATCCCCTGAAGTCTGCAATAAGCTATAACTGATGCCAGGCATTTTGTGAACACTCTGGGCGCAGTAGATAAGCCAAAAGGCAATGCTGAGAATTGATAATGCTCTGATCCTGCAAGAAATCTGAGGTATCTTCTGCAAATTGGTCTTATGGGGACGTGCAGGTATGCCTCCTTGAGATCTAGAGTTACCAGCCAAGACTCCTTGCCCAGCATGGGAAGAAGCTGCTGTAGGGTCAGCATTTTGAATTTGGGAACAATGATGAATGTGTTTAAAGCGGACAGGTCTAGAATAGGCCTCCATTTGTTTTCTTTCCTTGGTACCAGGAAGAGTCTTGAGTAAAATCCCTTTCCCTGTTCCATAGATGGTACCTTTTCCACAGCTCTCATTTGTAATAGTTGTGATATTTGCTTTAGAGCTTCTGCCTTTTGAGTAGGTGGCAGGTTTGGCATTCCTCTCTTTTCTGGTAGAGTATGGAAATGGAACCTGTAACCTTGGTCTATAGTTTGCAAAATCCATTTTTCTCTTGTAATGCTGTGCCAGTTTTTTGAAAATAAGGATAGCTTTCCGCCTAAGGGTGCTTGTAGTTGTTCCCTGGTAGGCGGTACCACCGGCAAGTCACTGAGATTGAGTTGTTGTAGTGGTGGTGGCTGTATCCGTGCCTCGTTGGTTGTTACCATGCCATTGGCGACCCCTGTAGGCACCCCTGGATTGGTTTCTGCCTCTAGTGCGCCTATTCCTGCCTCTTTGTGCCTTAGAGGATTCCGGAAAGGACCAATTCTTGGAGGGCCAGTTCCTGCTAAACCTTGGAGGTTGAACTTGTAGGAAATCTTTCACTGTTTGTACAGATTTTGCTTTCTCTTCCATCTTTTTTAGTACCTGCTGCGCAGAGGAACCAAATAAATTGACCTTGTCCATAGGTGCATCCAAAAGCTTTGATTTGACATGGTCTGGAATGCCTGTTCTTTCAACCATGCATGCCTCCTAATGACTGTGCCAGTCATGGCTGATCTAAAGGAAGCCTCCAGTGCATCATAGCCACATTTTAAAGAATGGTTACTAACCTGCTGTATGTTATGTACCATTTCCTGAACATACTTTTTATCTAAAGATTCTTCAGAGGACAGCTTTTTAGTCAACTGGTCAAGCATAAACTCTTGATATTGAATCATATGAAACTGGCAGTTCAAAGCTCTAGCTGACAAAGTAGCAGAGGTGTAAACTTTTTTACCCCATCTCTCTAAGGACCTGGATTCCCTTTCAGAGGGGAGTGGGTTTTTAGATGAAGTAGCTGCTACAGCTTTAGGGCCCTGGGAGATAGTCTCTGGATCTGCAACAGGAGCCTTATAGAAATGGTGATGAGTGTCCGGGACCCTGTAGTACCTATCGGGCTTAGCAGGAGCCGGAGGTAAAGAATCAGGAGCAGTGCAAGCATCATTAAATGCATCAACAACAGAAAGAACTGGAGGTATAGCTAAAGGTCTATGTTGTGGCAAATGTAGAAAGGTCCTAAGCCTCTTTCTAGAGTCTGTAAAATCTTGGCCCTGCCACTGAAATTGTTCCCTCATAGCATGCAAGGTTTCCCCAAAGGAAAATTCCTCAGGAGGAGAGGCTGAAGGAATGGACTCCTCAGCATCAGAATCTTCGTAAGGGGAATAAGAAGCCTCAGGAGGGTCTGTATGATCCGAGTCATCAGAAGAATCATTTGCGGATACTGGCTCAGGGGGCTCTGCTCTAGGTCTCTTTTCTGGAGGAGGGAGAGAGGCCCTGTCAGGATGAGGCTGGGCTCCACGGATTAAAGAGATGAGATCCTCAGCCAAAGAAAGCATGTGGGAGCTGGTGCTGGGCCTGTGAGAAGGAGGCTTGGCAGGCACTGGTTTCATTGTTTTGGCTGCTTTAGCCCTGGCAAAGGCCTTAATAGACATAGCTGGAGGAGGCCTAGCAGCTCCACGTGCAGGGGTTGAAACATCCAGGGGAATGGTGTCTGATAAATCCTGTGAAACCGCAACAGAAGGTTGGATTTCAGAGGCCGTCTACCAGGCTAGAAGAGGCCTCGGTGGAAGGCAAGTTATCGGCTGAAGAAAGAACCGCTTGCTCGGTTTCGGCCGAAACAGAGACACTCGTGGTTTGCTTAACCGCGGTTTCGGCCGAAACCGCGGACCGCGAGTGTCGGTCCTTTTCTTTGCGTTTTTTAGTAATTTGCGTAGTCTGAGGATCCGACGGCATAATGTAAGCAAAATCAGAGCCGAATATCTGTTCAGCAAAGTCCGACCGACGTCTAAGCGTCCGTCGGTTAAAAGAACAGGCTAGACAAGCAGCTACGTCGTGGTCTGGGCCTAAACAATGTATGCAATAGGAGTGGAAATCTTTATGAGGTATTTGTTTCCCACAAGATAAACAGTTATTAACTTTCTCTGACATCGGCTGAGGCAAGAAAGAGTCCCCAACGGGGTACTTAGCTTTATAGAAGTCTTCGAAGAAGTTTTCGGTAGAAGTAATCTCTGGATCTGACCGACCGGCACTTGCCAACAGCTTCTGCTTCGGGCGCCACGCGGCAAGAAAGACTGAGGAAAATGGCGTCAGCTGATGCCTTTATACCCGAATAACTGCCGTGATGACGTCGGGTGAAGTGCGACACCAGCCGAGGCCAGACCCAGACTTTGGAATCCGGCCAACCGAAGGGCTGCCTGACGACAGGACAACCCATTTGTAAAGACTGCAGATGCATCTTTGAAGGACATCATCTTCTTCAGGCTCCTTAGCAAGAAAGATTGATGTAATGGTATCGGCTGCCCGTTTTTATACCGACGACCTGACATCAGTTCTGAAGTGACAGCAAGACGCAGAAATACTAAGCCTCTGTATACGGGCTGAGTGAGGGCTACCCCTGTCAGGATAACCCAAGTGTGATGACTGCAACAGTGAAACATGAACATCTGCATCATTATTAACAGGTAAAAGATACAAGCTGGACAAGCAGAGACAGTAAATATGTTCAATTTGCCAGGCATAAGACAACTTTCATTTATAAGGGTCTGTCAGGTACTCAAGGACCAAGGACACTGAAAACAGATTAGGGTACTGGGTTCGCTCTGGCACCAGGCTATCTTCATTTTCTTAGGTATGGTTTCCTTGTATTTAGCTTCCTAGTGAGCATGTCCTCAAGAAACACGTCAAAGGGATGTGTGATAGGCCATCTAAAGCGGTCAGCCTTAGGACTTTCAGGTTGGGGTGAGACAACTCTTGTGTCAACATGTCAACACACTAGGGCAGCTGGTAAAGGCTCTATCCTTAAAATGCACATCAGGAGGAAGAATCCGTACTTTCTCAGCTGAAAGGGCAATATGAATAGCATCTCCTGATGGCCCTTTACCTTTTGTATTACCCTGAGGGGAAGAGCAACGGGGGTGGGAGGTTCCTGTGAAAATTGACCTGCCCAACTTTAGTTCTGTTGCCCAGGCCCATGATTCTGGTGCCTCAGTCTTGTTTTTTGCATTTTTTCTGGATATGCAAAAGGTTTTTCCTAGTACATTTCATCTACGAAACAAAACAAAAAATGCCCCTGTTCAGCACCCACTTGTGGCAGGAGGCTCAGGTGGATCTCAGTTCTGCTCAACTGGTCTGTTAGGGAATTTTTTTAAGTGGAAGAGTCAATGGCACTCAAGCCAGACTCCTGCACCAAGTATCAATCCTCAATGACCAGCTAAGCACAAGAGGTCAGAGTTAATTTCACCATGCTTGATGCATCACATCACTGTGATGCTGTCCACGAAGATAAGCAAAGGTCCAGCTGCCATGCTTGTTTGAAAATTATCACGAGTGAAAACTGCATCCATCATCTCCTTGATACTGACATAATTTCTTATGCAGTTCCCATAAATCCTAAGATTCCGAGTGTACCTTCCCAAGCTACATCCAAAGAGTCTGTAGTGACTATGTGGGTGTCCAGCCCGACCCTAAATGAAATCCCCCTTCAAACAAGTTTCTCCTGCTGCATCTACTACAAGATCTCTGACACTAACAGCAATGGGGCACTGAAGAGAGTGGGAATGTTGACACCTTCTATTTCTCAGGTACTAGTAATTCTCATGTGAAATCTTGCCCAATGGACATCAGGATTGAGGAAGCCAGTGTGCCCCAGTGTCATGAAAAAATTTTGTCTGCAATTAGACTTTGCTGTTGTATAGTAGTAAATCAAAAAACTACATACCAAGTTACAAGAAAGGTCCTCTAGTTCACCATTTCAGTAGGGTTCCCAGAAACTGGACTTGTTTGAAGGGAACTACCTGCGAATATAAAACACAGACTCCCAGAGTGTGTTTGCAGGCCAAGGTGGATCTGCATCTCCTCTACAGATGGGTCTTAAATGAGGCAGTTATCAAGGTAAGGATAATTGTGAAGGCCATTGGTCCTGCAGTAGGCACTTTACAGGGCCTGGCACTTTGAACACCTTGGGTGCAAGTAGACAACCAAAGAGCACACAAGTAAATTGGTAGTGAGCCCTTCTTGCTTTCAGTCTGAGGTATTTTTTTTCTGGCAGTGGGTATGTGGAGAAGGCTTCTTTTAGGTCTAGGGCTTCCATAAAAGCTTAAAGAGAGGTAGTACGACCTACAAACTTACCATTTTAACTTTGGCACCAGAAGAACCTTATTAAGCCCTGGTAAGTTTAAAACAGGCTTCATACACTCACTTTTTATGGAACTAGGAATGGTCTTGAATAAAACCCTGAGCCCTTCTTCCTGTTCTGGCACTCTCCACAGCCCCTGGAATACAGTCCAGTAGTGCCTGCTTTTGCTGTTCTCTTGGTACAAGGAGAGAGTTCTAGAAAAAATGTCTTTTTAAAAACTGGAGCCTGTAATTGTCTCAAACTGACAAAGATCCAAGAATCTTGATTGCTTTCCCCTCACTCTCAGAAACAGCCCCATGTGGAATCTGATGGGTGAAGGAAGATCTCTCAAATCACAGCTGATCCACTGTGGTATTCCTGCAGAGGACCCCCCACTTTTTTTTAATGACGTTTCCACCCCCCCTCCCCTTTGGTTGTTTAACCTCATTTTGCCTCCAGTGATGAGGCCAGCATATAGTTGGCTAATTTCTCTCTATGTAGGAGAGAAGAATGAAAAATACAATGGCATTAGCAACTTACAGTAACAGATGTTCAAGTACATTCACTGCTGAAGATTTAAGCAATGGAGCATATTCCCTTCAGGTAGCCTGGAATTGCTATGAACTCAGACCAGCTGCATCCTCAGGTGGGCTTGCCCTACTCCCACCTGCTTGGAATTTGGGGTATAACAGTGGCATTAGCCAACACTATCTACTTGTCCCTCCACAGCAAGAAAGATATGAAGACCATCCCAGACACCAGAGCACAGGTGGAACTGGGGGTAGTCCCCTTGACAAGGAGGCCCACTCAAGAAGCCCCTATCTACAACTGTCTGCCATTTAAGTGAATTCACCTGAAGAGGTCAGGCAGGTAGACAAGAGGGCATGGTGGGAGACAAGGTAGTAGAAATTACCCAAACCCTGGAAACACAAACAGATAAATGAAGGATGACTTGGGGGGTACAGTAGGACACAAACATCTACACTTACAGAATGTTTCTAATTTAACTGCACTATGTTAATCATACTACTCACTGTTGCAGTCCTAATCAATGGAATAATTCCAAGATTACAAGACCAGTGACTAGCCCTGCCTACTCTCTACAAATGCAGACCATGACAATATAGCAAAAGCCAACCTTTCTCTAGCGCTGGATGCAACAGCTAGGTTTATAACATTTTAAGGTATGGACCAAGGACTACGTAGCTGCTTCCAAAATTGTGCTCAAACCTCTGAGAAAATGCTGATACAGCTCTAGTAGAATGTGCTTTTACATGCCCTGACACTAGTTTTACAAAGGAAGACTAACAGCACACGGTGTTCAAGCCACTTAAGAATTTGTATGTTCAAAGGCCTTTTACAAAAGATGTAAACAACCTTTTGTTTCTTAATTTTGCATAATCAGAATATCAACATCCTGTGAACATCCAAAGCATGCAATTTTATCTTCTCTTTCTCCGCTGGTTTAGGGAAAACACAAGTAGGTAAACGGCCAAGTTCAAGGAAACAGTTAATACATTTGACATGAATGAAAGATTGGTATGGAAGGCCACACTGCCCTTGGGAAAAATGAAAGATGGGTCTCTGCATCCTGCACATCAGTGTATGCAGTTCTGAGATCCTCCCAGCAGAAGTCAGCCATAAAGAACAGCCTTCCAAGATAAATACTTGAGGGGTTAAAAACAGCTTGTTCAAGGGGTGTAGCTTCAGTAAAACATTAGGTCCCTTGCAGGTATAATACCCCTTTCACATGGCCTAACACTCAGTACTAGTTTTAAAAATGTTTCACTACTAGAGTACAAGGGGTGGGGTTGTGAGTTAGACAGGCTGAGACAGACGTATGAGCCTCTACAGAGGTAAACACCACAACTGTTTTACAAAGGTCTGAGGATTATTTTGAACCACTGACACTCAAAGCTGCACTCAGGTGCTGGTTTCTTGAAAGGCACCAAAGGGACAATCTTTTGCATTTTGCTAGATAAGATTTCCTGTTTTCCAGCCTTCCTCAATTACTCGGTACATTCCCCTGAGAACATGAGCTTGGAAGGGATGAAACCGTTAACCAAAGAGTAGTTATGTTAGGGTGCACTGGTAACCCTTTTTTCCTGAGTCAAAAGGCTCACATACACAGGCAACATTTGTCCTTCCTTGACTTGGCAGAATGGAGAACCAATGCTGCTTGTACTCGGCAATCTGTACAACTTCTAGCCTCACCTCCTTTATCTTCTGCAATACCCTGGGGATCAGAGGTACAGGAGAGAAAGGAGAGAAAAATAAGACCTATCTAATTCAGAGAGAGAGCATCTACTTTCAAGGTGGATGGAATTGCTTCCCTTGAACAAGAAATTTCTCAGGTGTCTGTATTCTGAGGAAGCAAAATATACCACTTGTTGGCAAGACAAAAAAAAATCCCTTTTTGTGAGTGGATTTACCTGAGACCTTGATCAGAGTCTGCCAACATGTTAATCTGTGAACGGATGCAGGCCACCATGAGAGGCAAGTCCAACTTCTGGAGAAGCTCCTGTGTCTGCAATGCACCTCTGCGCAGGATGCAAGACAAAAGTGACCTACCGCTTTTTAATACATCACATAACAATGGTGCTGTTCAAAAATATTTGCAATGTTCCCAGCATCCAAATCCATTTGAAAACTTAGTGTTAGGACAGCAGCCACCATTAACTTTCACATTTGAGAGTTTCTTTCTTATACTCTTGTTCCAAGTTCCCTGGGTTTTCAATGATTCTATATGGGCACAAGGTCAAGTGTGAGGAGCCTGTAGTGTCTGAACCCCCTGGGCTAATCTGAAAGTTAACCCCAGGTTGAGTTGCACATGCATCTTCCACCACGCAAGTAACTTCTTTATGCATAGCAGAACAGGAATAAGGGATTGCAATAATAGAATGTTGGCTCCATATATACCATTGCAACCTCTTTTTCATGTTTAGTCTTGCTAACAGGACCATGAGAATACAGAAGGCCACATTTTCTAGCACCCTGAAAAACTTCCTTGCAGTAACTATACCTACAGATTTTTTTCTGGAAATAGAGAGAAATATCATGTCCTCTGAAAGGCTCTCTGCCTTTGTGTCCAACAGTGCCCCCCATAAATACCACAATCTAGTTTGAATTAAGGAGGTTGACACCTAGAGACCATTTTCAGAAAGGAGGCAAGGGTGAATCTCCAAAGCAGTCAGGGTCTCCTTCCTGGAATCTGCTTGAATCAGGCAGTCAAGAAGTATGGACAAATGTGGATGCCCTCTGATTTGCAAAAAGTTACCACTGGGGACAAGCACTACGTATAGACCTGGGTACAGCAGACAAGTTCAACAGCAATGAGGTAAACTTGAAACATTATCCTCCCCATTTGGAACTTTGCGAGACTTCTGTGGACCCTAGCCAGAGGAATATCAAAGCGGCCACCTTGTAAATCCAGGGTGGCCAGGAATACTTAAGGAGATAAAGGGAGAAGACCTTGAAGAGACAAGCATTTTGAACTTCAGATTAGTAACTTCAGTTTTGCAGGCTCCAAAATAGGCATGTATTCCTTTCTGGACACTAGGAGTAGTCTTGATTAAAACTCCATATCGTCTTTCCTTTAGGTATTCCTTGCTGCACTCTGGTTCAGCAGATCCCTGAGCAATGGCAGAACCAGGGTAGTGGTCTGTTAGTATGGGGGGAGAAAAACAAACTTTAGTCTTTGAAATTTTAGTTTACAGCCTTAAGGCATTCAAAATCAACTTGTCTTGAGTGATGTCATCTCCCACTCTATTACAAGTAATTCTAGACGTGCCCCTATCCTGCACAGAGACAAGGATGATAGGCTGCTTGGGTTGGGGAAGGGTTGTGATGGGATTTTTGGGAAGGAGAGCAAATCTGTCTTATAGGGGTTTCTTCTGCAGGTCACGTCCCAGGTGGTCCTCAAGATATCTCCTTAGATTCTGTTTGCCATTCTTTTCTGCAATTGGGCAACCTTTTCTTGCTGGTTATGCCACCACCTTCTTTTAGGTAGAGACTAGGAATTAAAAGAATAATTCCTGCTGAACTAAAGTGCCTTTGAATGAAATAGCTGCATGACCAAGTCCAAGCTCTTGCCTTTTAAACACATTTTCAGTAGGCTGTTACTAACAGGTGCACTTAGGAGCATGTCTCCACTTAATCTGGCAGGTGCTCTCTCTTCAGCCAGATACGTCTCCACAGAAATGACTGAATTACCACTGTCTCATCACATAACGTATCTACTGCAGAGCAATCAAAACACAGACCTCAGGCAACACCAACTCCAAAGCCAGCCTTACTGGAATCACTGTGCCCAGACTTAAGTGCTGGCGTCTGCTGGACTACTCCCATTTTCCCATCACTTCTGTCACTTTACTGATTTCCTGCACTTCAGAAGAATGTTCCTGTACACCTCAGCTGATGTCAGTCAGGATAAAACAAGATGTTTGCCCATTTAGAAGCAGAGCAATCTTGAAACAGACTTGGACATCCTTTTGATTATTCTCTGGGTGAACATGGTATAGTGGACAGCTGTCCATATTGTGCCCTGGGCTAAAGTAGAAAAGATGGGGTAAAAAAAAAAAATCTTTGTGGGGTCTGTTTTCTGCATGCCACTCAGCTGCTCCTTTTATTGCTATCACTTTCAAACATTAGAAAAGAATGGTTGTGTAAAATCTTACCATAACCATAGATGTCCTTCGCTTACATGTTGCAGTATTCTAGGTGTGAGATTTCCTGCCCTCAGGCGACTCTTATGTTGGCTTCTATACAAAAGCTTCAGCTTGGTTGCTGTAGTGTGCGTGGGATGTCACACGTAGGGTCATAAACCAAGGGGTCTTAAATGTGATGTCTGCACGCACAATCCTCAGAACATGAAGGCCAGCAGGCAGAGAATAAGGCCCTGCAAGAGGAGTGCCAGTTGTTTGTAGGTGTGTAACTTGGAGACCTACTGAAAATGTAGGTAGTACAGGAAGGTCTAAGACTAGGGGGGACTGGTGGGCAGGAAGGAATACTGCAACATGAAAGAGAAGGACATGTATGGTTACAGCAATATATTACACAACTACTCTATGTCCTTCTATTCCTATGTTGCAGTATTTTAAGTGTGGAAGCGTACCACAGCTTAAGAGGAGGAGAGGGTGGTAGTAGATGCAGAGGGTTCTACAAGACCCTGCAGGATTGCTCTGGCGAATCCTGTTCAAGATCTGGAAACTTGATCCAATTTGCAATGCTTGGTGAAGGTGTGGATAGTGGCCCAGGTGGCTGCTTCCAAAATGGATGCTGTGTCTACGCCTTTCATGAAGGCCCTTGTGGTGGCCACAGCTCTAGTGGAATGGGCCTTGATTCCAACTGTGGGTTCCCTTTCCATGGTGAGAGTAGCAGCAGCAAATAGCTTTCCTGATCCAGCATTGAATGGTTTGCTTGGAGACTACCTTGCCCGTGGCTCTGGGGCAGGAGGAGACAAAGAGCTGGTTAGTCTTTGATGGCCTTGGTCTTGTCCAGGTAGAATCAAAGTGGTCTGTGCACATCCAGGGAGTGCAGTATCCTCTCCACTTCATTAGTTGTTGAGGGAAAAAAGGTGGGCAGATGAATAGATTGGTTGAGAGAGATCATTGACCACTTTACGCATAAAGGAAGGGTTAGTTCGCAAAGACAGCCTGTGAAAGACTGTATAGGGGGGACAAGCCATTAGAGCCTGCAGTTCTGACATTCTTCTGGCTGACGCAATAGCCACCAGGACATCTTCCATGTACACATCTGTAAGGAGGAAGGGCCGGCAGGTTCAAAGGGATGTTGGGTTAATTTCTCTAAGATGTAGTTAAGGTCCCAAGGTGGAAGGATAGGTTTCCTAGGTGGTCTCATATGCAAGACCCCTTTAAGGAAGAGCTTTACGTCGAGCCTGGCCAATAAGGGGGCTTCCACGTGCAGGCTGATATGGCAGAGAGATGAACTTTTAGAGAAGAAAAAGGTCATTTTTTTATCAACTGACACAAGTAGTTTAGAACCAGAGGAACCTCGGTGGAGCTGGGGTCCCTCCCTTTTGCAGACACCATTTTGCAAATCTTTCCCATTTAGCCAGGTAAGATTTTCTGGTGGTAGGTTTCCTTTCCCCCTTATGACTTAAAGCACGTACTCTGAGTAGTGGTGCTTGAAAGGAATAAAGAAGTTATGTACTCACCATAACGTTCCATCTGAGTAGTTGCACTTCATTTGTCTTCAACCTGTGGGTTACGGATCCGTATTGGATCCGAGCTGGCAACTTTTACTAGCATCTGCTCAGAGCTCCAAACTCCTCCCTTTACCAATAATGCACCTCCACTGCCTTCCATCCCCAGATAGAGTTTGCTGAACCTTATACTGATAACCCGACCTGAAAAAATTACTTGTGATCTATACTGCAGCCCGTAGGCTGATCATATGCCAAAGTCCGGGGGAAGGAGGGGGGGGGGGGGACGGTTGAAAACAAATGAAGTACAACTTAATGAAAAACACACCAACAGACCCCCAAGGGAAACTCAGGAATTCTCCTCAAAATAGAAAAATAAACTATCTGGAAGCACTGCTATGGCTGCAAGTTGTTTATTTCATCTCATCCTGATACCTCAGCTCCACCAGCCTTCTAAGGAAACAACTTACTCAGATGGAACGTTATGGTGAGTGCATAACTTCTTTATCTGAAGTAGTTTACTTCATTTGGTCTTCAACCTGTGGGACAAGTCCCCAGCTACTAAAATCCTGGGAGGCCCTCATGGAATGATATTCTGGAGCATCACGGAACCAAAGGGTGCTCTCCTTCTGGAAGTCAAATCCAATTTATAATGAGAAATAAACGTGTGAGATGAGGACCAAGTAGCTGCAGAACAAATATCCAAAGACACTCTAGACCAAAAGGCCACGGACCTAATGGAATGAGCTTTCATCTGATTTGGAGGAGACATGCCTCTGTCCTTCTAGACCTGGAGGATGCACGAAGAAATCCATGTAGCTATAGTGACCTTGGAGATGGGTTCCCCAAAAAGGGTTTATAGAAGGATACAAACAATTGATCAGATTTATGAAAATTTTTTTCCTGTGTAAATAGAATCGTAACTGTCTATGAACATCCAACATGTGGAGTTTGCATTCCATCTTGTTAGTAAAATTAGGAAAGAACACAGGCAAACTGATGGTCTGATTGATAATGCTTGGTGATGCCACCTTAGGAAGAAAGGATGGATTGGTTCGAAGGGAAACCCTTTGTGAAAAATCATGTAAGGAATTTTGATGGACAAGGCCTGTAATTCTGAAACCCATTTTGCAGAGATAATAGCCACCAGAAAAGTTGTTTTACAAGACAAAAATTTCAGATCTGCAGTTGCGGCAGGCTCGAAAAGCGGAGCAACCAAAGCTTGAAGAACCATAGTAAGGTATCATGGGGGGACAGGATCTTTGACCGGGGGGCGTAACAAAAAGGTGCCTTTGATAAAGACTTTACACAGTCCGGAAGAGGCAGAATTCCCGCCCACATGAAAATGAGAGAAGGCAGCCAACTGCACTTTGACAGTAGAAGAACTAGCGACATTATGAAAAATATCAGCTAGATAATCAAGAATGGCGGAAATAGGAGCAGTGAAAGGGTCCAAATTCTTTTGAGAGGCCCAAAAGGAAAAACGTTTCCACTTGCTACGATAAACCTTCCTGGTCAAAGACTTATGAGCAGCCACCAAAATAGATCTGAGGAGGATAGTCCAGGAGTCCTACCAATCACGGGAATTGGAGCAGCCAAGCTGTGAGCTTCAGGCTGTCCAGATTTGGATGAGGCACCCCCGAAGGGTGTGAAATTAAATCCCGAATGGGACACAGGATCCAAGGTGGAGCCAGAAGGTGAGACCAAAGGACGGGAAACCATACCTGGAGAGGCCATAACGAGGCAATGAGGATCACTCTGCTCACCAGTCGATGAGCTTTCTGTAGAAACCTCGGAATGAGAGGTACTGGCGGATAAGCATACAGAAGACCGTGAGGCCAAGCATGAACTACAGCGCCTCTGGGGGACTCCCCCGGCAGGGGGTTCAGAGTGAAAAACTTGCTACACTTAACGTTGTAAGGAGATGCGAAGAGAACGCAGTAAGGTTAACCCCACTCACTGAAGATCTGTTCCACTACTGACAGATTCAGAAACCACTCGTAAGGCATCAGAATGGTCTGACTTAGCCTGTCTGTTAGGCTGTTGGAGCATCCCAGAATGTGCATTGCGATGAGAAAGCAACCAGTGGATATCGCTCATTCCCACACTCTCATGGCCTTGCTACAAAGGGGGTAAGATATGGTCCCTCCCTGTTTGTTGATATACCAGACCACTGACATGTCTGACTGCATAGCAAGTGTCCAGAGGAAGAAAGGCATGAAAGGCCTGCAACGCTAGAAGGACCGCCTTCATCGCTAGAACTTTTATATGCAAGATGGTCTCTATGGGGGACCACAGGTCTTGGACTATCCTAACCAAACAATACCCCCCCCCCCCCCACCAGAGTTGGGAGGCATTCATGGTCATTGTGGTTTGGGCTGGGACAAAAGGTCATCCCTCCAAAATGTCCGGGGAGCACATCCACCATATGAGGGATGACTGACAGACTGGACTGAGTCGAATTGGATGTCAATGGCAGTTCCAACAGGGGCCATTGCACAGCTAGAGTCCACTGTATATTTCTCATGTGTAACAGAGCACACGGAAGCGTTATGGTCGTCACCATCGAGCCTAAGGCCCTCAATACCGATTCCGCCATTGGGAGATGAGAATGTTAGATCAGGTAGACATGCATCCTCAGGTTTTGAACTCTCTCCGAGGTCAGGAATATTTTGCACTGAAGAGTATCTATCCTGGCACCAATGTAGTCTATCACCTGTACAGGATCTAGGAGAGATTTGGATGCGTGATTGTGATCTCCAAATACAGAGCAAGAGTCAGGAAATAATCCCTGGTTTGGGAGAGTAGATGCCTGGTGGGAGCAGCGAGGAGCCAATCATCCAGGTACGGATAAGACCTGAATCCCCTGAAGCCTCAGGTGAGCCGCTACCACTGCCATCACTTTGGTAAACACCCTGGGGGCTGTGGTGAGACCAAAGGGTAGGGCTCGAAATTGGTAATGATAGACTCCTAGCCAGAAGCAGAGGAACCTCCTGGAGCATCTGTGCATTTTTATGTGATGGTGATCTAACGAGGACATCCAGCCGCTCTCTTGCTAGTGTGACCATCCGGAACATCTCTTTGGCAACTGACAGGTTTAGGGTAGAGAGGTCCAGACTGGGCCTCAGGTCCCCCGTTTCCTTTGGCACCAAAACAAACCTGGAGTAGAAGCCTGATCTAGACTGATCTGGGGGGACAGTTTCTATGGCTCGTTTTCCTAGCAGCTTGGAAATTTCCTGTGCTGCTGCCTCCCTTTGCATGGGTGGTACATCCAGGAGGTGTCGGGGAATTTTGGGAGAATCCATGAAGGGGATAGAGTAACCTCTGGATATGATTTGAAGCACCCAGCGGTCTGCTATGGTCTCCCATGTCGCTAGGTGCAAGGACAATCACCCCCTGACTGCCTCCAGAGTAGAGCAGTCGGGCAACCCCTCAGGGCTGCTGCCCGGGTCTGTCCGAGAAAGGTTCTTCAGACCCAAAGTTCCTTGGACCACCCCTCTGCCACTAGGCCGGTGTCCGTTCTGTCCCCCTCTGACTCTGGGGGAAGAGGAGACTTGAGTGTCTCGGGAATACTGTGACTTCTGGAACCACGTCTTCTTTTGCCCTCTCTCGTTCCGGGAAAAGGACCTTTGAGGGTTAGAGAAGCAGATCTTGATGGCAGACAGTGTCTTCCCGTCCTTCTCACTCTGGACTAATGTCTCTGACGGTCTTACCAAAGAGTGTAGAGCCGTCATACGGGGCATTGGCAAAGGACGCCTTGAAGGGTTCGGAAAATTGACATAACCTGAGCCAGGCGTTATGCCTCATGGACACGCCGGACCAGCTGCCCTAGCCGCTCCTTCCATATCATGTGAGAGGAGTCGCATGGACATGTTAGATACTGCTTTTAAAGTGGCCATTCTCACAGAGAAAGAAGCCTTGTCCTCCTGCGACATGGACTTGGGGGGAGACGTTTCCATTTCCTTTACCAAGTTGCATGAGTCTGGTGACAGGGACCAGGTAGTTCAGCGACCTGATCGAAAAGGTAGCTGAAACGTAAACCCGCTTCCCTAGACGGTCCATCATCCGCAACACTCTGTCAGGAGGAAGGACCGAGGAACTCTCCTGAGCAAGTTCCTTCTTAGTGGCTGCTGCTACCACCATGGCGTCTACGGGGGAGCCTTTGTTCCATGCCGGTCTATGGTGGGGGCGCTTAAGATGGTACAGTTTTGTACCTACCATAAATGTAGATGTCCGATAGGTATGCATCTGCAGTCCTTACATATGGGTTGTCCTGCCTCAGGCAGCCCTTCGGTCGGCCTGATTCCAAAGTCTGGGTCCGGCGTCGGCTGATGTCGCCCCTTCCCCGACGTCAGAGCGCCTGGGGTATATAAAAGTGCCAGCCGACGCCATCTTCCTCAGTTTTTCTTGCCCCAGATGTCAGGTGCCCTCTAAGGAAGGCTAAATTTGGTAGAAATACAAAATATTGCAAACATGCACAGTAATATAAAACAAATACACCATAATAGATAGCCCCAGCTAGCTATAAGAGGGATAAGTACCCAAGAAGTACCACAGAGGGGGAAGGAGGGAGGGAAAACCTGACTGCAGATGCATACCTATCGGACATCTACATTTATGGTAGGTACAAAACTGTACTATGTCCTTCAAGGATGCATCTGCAGTCCTTACATATGGGTAGAATACCATAGCCAAGCTGGGGGTGGTAGGCTCTAAGAAAATGATGGTGTAGCTAAAATGCCCTGCAGGACTGCCATAGCAAAGCCTGCTCTGGATCTGGAATATAAGGGTAAATTGTAATGCTTGGAAAATGTATGCACGGAGCTCCATGTAGCAGCTTCTAAAATGTCCTTGGTAGCCACCCCTCTTAAGAAGGCTGTGGAGGTGGCTGTAGCTCTGGTGGAATGAGGTCTGATGTTAGCTGGCACAGCTTTTCCATGATAAGAGTAGCAGAATCTAATGCAATGTCCTATCCATTTTGGAATTGTCTGTTTGGAAATTGCTTTTCCTTGAATGCCTGCAGCATATGCTACCAACAGCTGGTCAGTTTTTCTGAAAGACTTAGTTCTGTCCAAGTAGTAGCGTAACTGTCTGTGAACGTCCAGGGTATGGCAGAAGTTTCTCTCCCTTGTTTTATGGGTTTGGAAAGAAAAAAGGCAGGTGAATAGCTTGGTTCAATGAGACCCTGGATACCACCTTTGGCATGAATGAAGGATTGGTTCTCAAGGAGAGACTGTCCTGATGAAAAATAAGAAATGGTTGTACTGCCATGAGTGCCTGCAATTCAGATACTCTTCTTGCTGAGGTTACGGCCAGAAGGAAGGCAGTCTTCCAAGACAGGAACTGTAACTCTGAAGATGCTGCTGGTTCAAAAGGTAAAGTCAACTTTTCCAACATGAAGTTAAGGTCCCATGTAGGCACTGGTGGTTTTCTTGGAGGATTGATGTTTTTAATTCCCCTTAGAAACTGCCTTAGGAGAGGATGAGAGAAGACAGGTGGATCAGTATTGTATTCTGCTGAAATTGCTGAAGCATGAATTTTTATGGAAGAGTAAGAAAGGCCATTATGGAGCATGTCTGCAAAGTATTCCAGGATATGTGCCATGCTCATCACGGTGGCATCTAAGCCCTTTGCGGTGCTCCAAGTGTGGAATCTTTTCCATTTTGCTGAATGTCTTTCTCGTGGAAGGTCTGCGAGCTTCCATGATTATATCCTTCACTCTCTCGGATAGCTTTTCCTGGTGAGGAGTCAAGGTATTCTCCAGGCTGTCAGCTGCAGGGTTTTCAGGCTGGAGTGCAGAGTTTTGTAATTATGCTGTCAGAAGGAGTGCCCATAGTGGTAGAGGCCACGGTTTCGTGTGCGACAGGCTCCGTAACAGTGGGTACCAGTGCTGCCTTGGCCAGTCCGGAGCTATTAGAATCACTTTTGGCTGCTCTGTCTTGATTTTCAGTAAGACCTTGGTCATTAGTGGGAGTGGTGGAAATGCATACACTGTTAGAGTATTCCAACTGAAAGAGAGGGCGTCCACTTTCCATGCTTGTGGGTGGTATGTCCTTGTGCAGAATTTCTTCAGCTGATGATTGTGGTGGGAGGCAAAAAGATCTATGTCCGGCCTCCCCCATGATTGTGTTATGTGAAGGAAGATGTCTGGGTGCAGCATCCATTCGTGTGGGTCCATGGTATTTCTGCTTAGGCTGTCTGCCAGTATATTGTCTTTTCCCGGCACAAACTGGGATTGCAGCTCTATATTGAGTTTTAGGGAAAGTTCCCAAAGATTCATTGCTAGTCTGCAAAGAGGGAAGGAATGGGTACCTCCATGCTTGTTTATGTACCACATAACTGTGGTATTGTCTGTCCTTATTAGCAGGTGGCCTTGATGTAGAAAGAGCTTGAAGTCCTCGATTGCATGAATCACTGCCAGCATTTCCTTTTGGTTTATGTGCAAGCGCAATTCTTTCTGAGACCATAGACCTTGGATGCATCTGTCCTCCATATGTGCTCCCCATCCATGGTCTGAAGCGTCCGAGGTAATGGTTTGGCTGGTTACTGGTTTGCTGAAAGGCAGGCCCCTGTTTGACTGGCTTGCTTGGGCCCACCACAGGAATTCCTTTTGAAGGCATGGAATGAGTGGTATCAAAGCTTCTAGGCTGTGATTGTGCTGAGACCATAAACTCCTTAGGTACCATTGTAGTTTTCTCATATGCAGCCTTGCTTGTGGAATCAGAAGAATGCACGATGCCATGTAACCCAGGGCCTGCAGGATTTTCCTTACAGTCATCTGAGTTTGTTTCGTTAGATTTTTGAAGTAATCCGGTAGTTGTCTGTTTTTCTTCTGTGAGAAAAAAACATTTGGGTGGTTGTATCTAGTTCCGCACCCAGAAAAGTTATTCTTTGGGATGGCACAAGTCTTGACTTGTGAATGTTGACTGTGTATCCCAAGGCCTGCAGTAGGCGGATGGCATAATTCAAATGTTTTTCCAAAGTTTGTTGGCTGTCCGCTTGTATAAGGCAGTCGTCCAGATACGGGTATATTTGAAACCCCCTGAAGTCTGCAGTGTGCAATTACTGATGCCAGGCATTTCGTGAATACTCTGGGCGCAGTAGATAAGCCAAAGGGCAATGCTGAGAATTGATAATGCTCTGAACCTGCAAGAAATCTGAGGTGTCTTCTGCAACTTTGTCTGATAGGGACATGCAGGTATGCCTCCTTGAGGTCTAGAGTTACCAGCCAAGACCCCTTGCCCAGCACGGGAAGGAGTTGCTGTAGGGTCAGCATTTTGAATTTTGGCACAATGAGACAAGTATTCAGTGCGGACAAATCGAGAATAGGCCTCCATTGTTTTTCTTTTCTTGGGACAAGGAATAGTCTGGAATAAAATCCTTGGCCTTGTTCTGCGAGAGGAACCTTTTCTATAGCTTTCATTTGCAATAGGTTGGCAATTTGTTTTAAAGCCTCTGCCCTGTGATTTGGTGGCAGGTTTGGCATTCCCTTTCTTTCTGGTAATGTATGGAAATGGAACCTGTATCCTTTGTCTATTATTTGCAGTGTCCATTTGTCCCTTGTAATACTGTGCCAATTTTTTGAGAATAAAGACAACTTTCCGCCCAAAGGTGCTTCTAATTGAGCCCTGGTCGGCGGGGTCAAGGTGAAGTCATTGAGGCTGTCCTTGTGCAGCAGTTGTTGGACCTGCACTACCTCTCTGGTTAGGAGGCTGTCATTGACGTCCTCTGTAGGAGCCTCTAGCTTGCCCTCTACCTCTGGCACGCCTGTTCTTGCCTCTTTAAATCTCTCTTCTGGAAAGGCCAATTTCTGCTGAATCTTGGTGGTTATACCTGGAGGAAATCTTTGACTGTGTGTACAGATTTTGCCTTTTCCTCAAATTTCTTTAAGACCTCTTGAGCAGTGGAGCCAAATAACTTTTGCTTTTCCAGTGGAGCATCCAGAAGCTTAGCCTTAACATGATCTGGCAGAGATTGTTCCTTCAGCCAGGCATGTCTACGTATGACTGTACCTGTCATTGCTGACCTACATGAAGCTTCCAATGCATCATAACCACACTGCAAGAAATGGTTGCTAACCTGTTGTGAATTATGTACCAGATCCTGAAGTGACTTACGATCTAGGGATTCAGGCGAAGACAGTTTTTTCTGCAATTTATCTAACAAATACTCTTGGTACTGTATCATATGAAATTGACAATTTAAAGCCCTCATAGACAGAGTGGAAGAAGTGTACACTTTTTTACCCCATCTCTCTAAAGCCTTGGGACTCCCTTTCAGAGGGGAGTGGATTTTTAGTAGTGGCAGCTGCAACCCCTTTAGGACCCTGGGAAATAGTTTCTGGGTCAGCAGAGTGGGCCTTGTAAAGGAAATGATGCGAGTCCGGGACCCTGTAGTACCTATCGGGTTTAACAGGAGCAGAGAGGGTGTCAGGGGTAGTGCTAGACTCAGAATACACATCATCAATGACACTTAAAACAGGAGGAATAGCCAAAGGTTTATGCTGAGGTAAATGAAGAAAAGTCCTTAATCTCTTCCTGGAATCGGAGAATTCCTGGCCCTGCCATTGGAAATGCTCTCTCATGGAGTGAAGGGTCTCCCCAAAGGACAGCTCTTCAGGAGGGGAGGTAGAGGGAATAGATTCCTCTGCATCAGAATCCTTGTAGGCCGTGAAAGCCTCCTCCTGGTAGTCTGATAGAGAAGAGCCATCAGAGGACTCAGAGGACTGAAGTTCAGCAGACTCAACCCTGGGCCTTTTGTCTAGAGGGGGTTGAGAGCCCCTGTCCGGATGAGGCTGAGCCCCCCTAATTAAGGAAATAAGGTCCTCAGCCAAACTTACTATCTGAGAACCTGTAGTGGATCCCTGAGAAAAAGACTTGGGAGGCAGAGTTTTTTGCTGCTTAGCAGCTTTAGCCCTAGTGAAAGCTTTTATGGACATGGATGCAGGGGGGCCTGGCTGCCCACGTGCTGGAGTAGTTTTGTCTAGGGGAATGGTGTCGGTAGGTTCCTGAACACCGGTTTCCGAGGGTAATTCTATAACCGACTCAGAAAAGGCCTCCGGGGCCGAGGCTGTCGGTTGAGCGGTTTCTACGGACGGAAGTACCAAGGACTCTGTTTCAGGTGAGACCGAGACACTCGCGGCAGGCCTAGGAGCGGTTTCAGCCGAAACCACTGTCCGCGTGTGTCGGTACTTGTCCTTCCGTTTCTTGGTTAAATGAGAAGTCGGAGTCTCCGACGGCATTTTATAAGAGAAACTAGCCCCAAAAAATTCCTCTGCAAACTCCGACAGACGCCTAAGAGTGCGTCGATTAAAGGAGGCACAGGCAGTACAGGCCGAGACGTCGTGGTCTGGGCCTAGGCATGGGGAGGCAGTAGGAATGGAAATCCTTATGAGGTATTTGTTTCCCACAAGTCAAGCAATTAACTTTAAGCGTTTGATCTGACATCGGCTGAGGCAAGAAAGAGTCCCCAACGGGGTACTTAGCTTTTTGAAGTCTTCGGTAGCTGAAGTTACAGGAGCTGGCCGACCAGCACTTGCGAACTGCTTCTGCTTCGGGCACCACGTGGCAAGAAAGACTGGGGAAGATGGCGTCTGCTGACACTTATACCCCAGGCGCTCTGACGTCGGGGAAGAGGCGACATCAGCCGACGCCGGACCCAGTCTTTGGAATCAGGCCGACCGAAGGGCTGCCTGAGGCAGGACAACCCATATATAAGGACTGCAGATGCATCCTTGAAGGACATCTTAGCCAGTCTTTTTGGCATAGGTTCCATGGTGTCCGGTTCCTTCCATGCCCATGAAGTGACCAAATCCACTAAAGGATCCGTGGGAGGGGACACCCAGGAAGTAGATGGGCCCGTGCCGAAAGCCTCTTCTAGCATGGGCTGTCTCTCTGCTAAAATGATGGGGGACCGTAGATAGAGCCGAAGGGGTCTGGGTGGAGTCCAAGAGGGCAGTCAGGGGGTCTTGATCCAGCAGAGAACCCTTTCTACCGCAGACGACGAAGGAGAGCGAACCTCCTTTGAAACCAATAAGGAGGTCTGTCTCCCCGGGTCCGATGAGAGAATTGGAGCCAAGCCCGAGGAAGATGGAACTCCGAGGAAAGAAACATGACCCAACAAAGTTGGAGCTAAAGAAAAAGGTTCCACTCCCTGTGATACCCAAGCTCCGGCTCGGATCAGAGCTGGTCGGATCCGAAACGCTCCAAAACACTCCAGGCAGCTGTCAGTGTCGAGTAAGCAGGTACTGGCGGCGCCGACCCATGACCAAAACCAACCTCTGATCCGAATACTCGGACCCCGAAGGTCGGATCGAAGAGGAGATGCAGGTTGGGGAAAAAAGGAAGCAATACCCCCCATCTGGATCTGGGTACGGATAAACCATCATTTTATCCCGACCCATGTCAGACAAGGACAGGGTATACTGCGATGAGGCCACGGACTCTGACCCAGGCACCGAGGCCTAAGAAGCTGGACATGTCTCCTCCGGCTCCAGGGAGAACCTCTGAGATCAGAGTGGAGGGGAGTCACGGATCTGTGGCGTCTTCAAAGGTGAAGTGAGGTCCGTGAAGCGAGGTCCGGAGACCTCCGTCTTTCCCCTCACCTTCGACTCTCACCCCCTCTCTCTACCTCTTTTCTGCTCCGCTACCACAGGCTTTGGTACAGGAGGTTGAGTCCCAGCCTGGGAGGGAGGAGAAGCAAAAGGCAGACAGGAAGGAGAGGCGGCCACAGCACCACTGTGACCGAAGCCGAAGACAAGGAAACAGATTCAGAAGGGGGAAGAAGGCCTCTGAGGGCCAACTTGGCCTTCCTATCTTTTATTGCACTGAAGCCCACACATATGCTGCAGTCCACACTAAGATGGGCCACACCCAAGCATAAAACACAGTGTGGCCATCCACAGGGGATAATTTATGGCCAAACATTGTGCAATCCTTGAAAACAAAACAAGCTTTTCAGCCATACCATTTAATTAGGTAGTTTCTTTCTAACTGGCACATACACCTCCCCCACTCACCACACTTGTATACAAGACTGAGGGGGGAGGGGAAGTTACAATCTACAGAGCTGTACAAACGACTCCATCCTAAAACTTGATGCACCAAGCGTATACTAACACTAACTCTCAAAAATCTGAAGAAAAAAGCTACTCACAAAGGTTTTACCCACTTGCTAAGTCTGGAGCTCAAAAACCATGATGCTAAAGCTATTCGTGGCAAACAAGATCTGGGGATGGAAGGCAGTGGAGGTGTATTACAGGTAAGGGGAGGAGTTTGGAGCTCGGAGCAGGTGCTAGTAAAAGTTGCCAGCTCGGATCAGATACGGATCCGTAACCCACAGGTTGAAGACCAAATGAAGTAAACTACTTCAGATCAAAAGTATATCACACAGAGTCTGAGACAACATCTGTACAGAACAGTTGTGTACACTTACCATAAACGTAGATGTTAGAGTGTATTCACTGTTGCAGTCATTACATTTGGGTTATCCTGCTGGCAGGTTGCCCTCAGTCGGCCTGAATTCCAAAGTCTCGGGTCCTGCGTCGGTTGCTGTCTCCTCTTCCCAGTCAGGGGTATAAAAAATGCAGCAGACTCCATTTTCTTCAGTTTTTCGTGCCTCAGATGTCAGAAGCCCCCAAAAGGGTAGGCTAAAAATATGTAAATAAAACATACATGCATCAAAATAAAACTTTACCTTCATCTACAAATACACCACATAGGTTGTATAGATTAGAGAAGTAAAGGAAAGTTCCAGAAAAAAATAAGGGGGGTGGCAGGTGGGTAACCTGGACTGCAACAGTGAATACACTCTAACATCTACATTTATGGTAAGTGTACACAACTGTACTATGTTCTTCATGTTTCACTGGTGCAGTCATTGCATTTGGGTAGAGTTCCAAAGCTATGGTTGGGTGGCTGGAGATAACCAGCATTAGGAGCAGCTATGAGGCCCTGCAGAACTGCAGTGGCAAAGCCTGCCCTGGATTTAGAGTAAAGTGGCAGATTGTAATGTTTTGTAAAGGTATGCACTGAGCTCCAAGTAGCAGCCTCTAAAATGTCTTTGGTTGGTACTCCCCTGAGAAAGGCTGCAGAAGTGGCTGCAGCTCTGGTTGAATGTGGCCGAATGCCCTTAGGCACTGGTTTGCCATGCTGTGAGTAGCAGAAATGAATGCAGTGACCTATCCACTTTGAAATAGTCTGCTTGGAGATGGCCTTTCCTTGTGATCCTGCGGCATATGCCACTAGTAATTGTTCTGTCTTTCTGAAAACTTTAGTTTTGCCCAAGTAGAATCCAAGTTGTCTGTGTACGTCCAAAGAATGCAGAATTTTCTCCCCCTTGTTCTGCAGATTTGGATAAAAAGTTGGCAAATTAATAGTTTGGTTAAGGGCTGCACTGGATACCACCTTAGGCATAAATGTAGGGTTTGTTCTCAGAGAGACCCTGTCTGGATAAAACATGATAAAGGGTTCCACAGCCATGAGAGCCTGTAGCTCTGACACTCGTCTTGCACAAGTTATTGCTAGGAGCAGAGCCGTTTTCCAAGATAAAAACCTTTATATCTGCAGTACAGACCTCCCAACCATCCCGAATTACTCTGTTTTTACCGAGTTTTGGGGTCCCAATGAAGGGGTGCCACGATTCCAGAGTGGCACCCCTTCATTCCGATTTTTTAAACTATTTTATTTAGATTCTGCAATTTCGGAGCTGACGTCATCACGTGCACGATGACGTCCGTTCAGTCAGCCTGTCGGAATTAAGCTCAGCCAGATATGTTGCCTGTTTGAATACTCGCGCGCATCTGTATATTTGAATACTCAGTTCGTCCAAGCTGCTTTCATTTTAATGGTGTGCATGTTGCCCTGTTTGAATATTCGGTTCATCTGGTGCTGATTTAAAGCCGTTCATACTTGGAGTGGAGTTATCTACATCTGCTGAGTGAGTGAATACTATATCTGCTTCTGCCATGCCATTTAGCTGCTTGGGGACTGCTAGTGTTATGCCATTTAACAGGGGGATTAGGATTCCATTGCAGTTCTGTGGATTGCTGAGAGGTACTGCAGTTCTTTCTCTCTGAGTGTGTGAGAGTGAGTGAGTGTGTGAGAGTGAGTGAGTGTGTGAGAGTGAGTGAGTGTGTGAGAGTGAGTGAGTGTGTGAGAGTGAGTGAGTGAGTGTGTGAGAGTGAGTGAGTGTGTGTGTGAGAGTGAGTGAGTGTGTGTGTGAGAGTGAGTGAGTGTGTGTGTGAGAGTGAGTGAGTGTGTGTGTGAGAGTGAGTGAGTGTGTGTGAGGAGTGAGGAGTGTGTGTGAGTGAGAGTGAGTGTGAGAGTGTGTGTGTGTGAGTGTGAGAGTGAGTGAGTGAGAGTGTGAGAGTGAGTGAGTGTGAGTGTGTGAGTGTGAGTGAGTGAGGAGTGAGTGAGGAGTGTGAGTGTGAGAGTGAGTGAGTGAGAGTGAGTGAGTGTGAGAGTGAGGTGTGAGAGGAGTGTGAGAGTGAGCGTGAGAGAGTGAGTGTGTGAGAGTGAGTGAGAGAGTGAGAGAGTGAGTGTGAGAGTGAGTGTGAGAGTGAGTGAGAGAGTGAGTGAGAGAGAGTGAGAGAGTGAGAGTGAGTGAGAGTGAGTGAGAGTGAGTGAGAGAGTGAGAGTGAGTGAGAGTGAGAGAGAGTGAGTGAGAGTGAGAGAGAGAGTGAGAGAGTGAGAGTGAGAGTGAGAGTGAGTGAGAGTGAGTGAGAGAGAGTGTGAGAGAGTGAGAGAGAGTGTGAGAGAGTGAGAGTGAGAGAGTGAGAGAGAGTGTGAGCGAGGGTGAGCGAGGGTGAGCGAGGGTGAGCGAGGGTGAGCGAGGGTGAGCGAGTGAGAGTGAGCGTGAGTGTGAGAGTGAGTGTGAGAGAGTGAGTGAGTGTGTGAGAGAGAGAGAGTGTGCGTGTGTGTGTGTGAGAGAGAAAGAGTGTGTGCGTGTGTGTGTGTGTGTGTGTGAATTCAACAGAACACTGCGCCGTAATGTACGTGAATTGAAGAGAACACACTGCAGAGGTATCTGCATGTGTGTGCTCACACGTGCCTTTGTTTTTGTGTGACTAATCATAAAAAGAAACTGTTAATTTTTCATTTTTGTTCAGTGCAATGTTGGGGATTCGTGATTTGCATAGGTTTCAGGTTAGGGAAGATTGTTGGTCAGAGAAGGCAGGTTTTGGCATATTTCAATGTTTTGTAGCTTGGGAAGCTGTTTGTTTGGGATTAGCGTATACTGAAGATAATTGCATCTTTAGTCCATCTGAAAGTCAATAAATAAGGTTTGACACTGGAACACAAACATAATGCACATGCTGTGAGCGTCCCAACACTCTTCTAGCCAACAGTACAAATTAAAAGACTATAGGAAAAAATGGAGCTGTAAAAGTGAAACTGTGGCTGCAACACTGCTTGCAGGTATGAAGGTCCCATGTTTGATACTAGTGCTGGTTCTTGGCTGAATGAACTTAAACAGACCACCAAGGTTTGACATTCTAACAGTTGACAGTACCATCCATTTATAACAGACTTTATGAGAGCTGGAGAAATACTCTCAGTGAATTCCACAGGCATACGATTCAGGAATTCCATGAGACTGGTTATATGAAGTGCACATATTAACACTGTGAGTGGGAGAGACTATGGAGCTAAGAAGATCTTTACTAAAGCAAGTGAAGTAAAAAATAATAAAGCAGAATGAAGCATATTCAGATTTTTTTACTTGCAGAAGTTGACCGCCTGTGAAGTAAAATCAAGAATAAATAGTGCCTAGGGCTATTTTAGTGTGTAACAATGGAAATTCCCAATGTTTTAAATAAGTGCTGTAGAAAGGAATAATTCCATGAGAAAAGAAGCACATAATGACAAACAGAACCTAGCTGGGTCATTAGTGAGGTATGGACATTCTATGTGAATGGAATTATTCACTGTAGTACAAGGCAACATATGTTTTAGCATGCTGAATCTATATGACAAAGAGAATAACTGGCTCGATAAGCGAGTCATTTTCCTTCAGTGAATACTGTAAGACAGCTGCAGTAAAATCATTCTTATGAGAGCCTTGTTTCTTCTGATTCAGCTTCTGAGCTCAGGCCAACTGCCGATATTTGTAAGCAATGAAGAACAACATGTAAAGTACAGTTATATCTGATATGGCAACATAACACAGCAGAAATGGATTCAAGGGTCTAACTCCTTGTAGGTAACCCCCCCCCCCCCCCCCGTAATGTAGAGGGAGGACAAGAACAGAAACTAAGTAGCAAGCAAGTGTATATTGTACTGAATACTGAATGGAAAGAATTAGGTGATTACAGTAATACAAAAGTAAAGACACAAAGTTAGAGTCAATGTTTTGTATCGTTCTGCAGTCTGTTGAGAACAAAGTGATGCAAAATTCAGTCATGATTGTTTGAAAATTCTGGACTTTCTTTCGTTTTATGCCTCTTCATCAATCTCTAGTTATGGTAGACTGCAACTTGTACTTATTTGATTCTTTGAATGTGGAAGGTAAGGTAGGCTGGTACAAGGATTCTGTCGCCCACAACCTGAGACACAGGGTAGGGGCTATTACAAATTGTATATATTTACACCCAAGATGTGCTATACAAAGTTTGCAGGATATTAAATAAGGCAACATTTTACACAGTATAGTCAGTATACAGTCATTGTAGAAGTAAAGTATGCACACATTAGTGTTTATGATAAATGAGGTGAAATAGCCAGGTAATGGGACATTGGAATGGCTGTAAGGGGACTGTGGTGCCGTATTTTGGTAGTCTGTTCTTCAGTTTGTTTGAAAGCTGGTATCCCACAACTCCATTGGAATGGGTGGGGTTATGTAATTATGTATGCAATTTTTATGTTAATCAGCATACAGATTTGTACCTATTTTTCATGGGCCTTGTCCAGATTTTTGATGTTTCCAAGTTGAGAGGTATGCCGCAGTAGCAGCTGGCTCAAAAGGAGGTAAGGTGAGTTTTTCAAAGACATAATTGAGGTCCCATGCAGGTATTGGTGTTCTCCTTGGAGGCCTTACATTTTTGGCTCCTCTGAAGTACTGCCTTAATAAAGGATAAGAGTGGTGGCTCTGTATTATGAGCCAAAATGGCAGAGGCATGGATTTTAATTGATGAAAAAGATAGGCCTTTGTCCAGCATCTCAGTTAAGTATTGCAAAATCTGAGGAATATTTGGGACAGCTGTATCAGTTCCTTGAGCTTGGTTCCAAGCACAAAATCTCTTCCATTTTTCAGCATAGGATTTTCTAGTACTAGGCCTTCTGGTTTATAAAATGACATCCATCACAGCTTTACTTAGAGGTGTGCTTTGTATGGCTACATTATCCGCCATGCTGCCAGGTTTAGGGTCCTGAGCTGGCTGTGCAAAATCTGATTGTTTTGTTGGGACAGTAGATGAGGTATTTGAGGTAAGGTCCAGGCTGGGCACTGAGAGAAGTTCCGTAGACTCCGATACCAATACTGGCGTGGCCAGTCTGGGGCAATCAGAATAATTTTTGGTTTCTCCTATCTGACCTTGGGGAGGAGAGGCAGAGGAGGAAAGGCATATACTGCTAGGTTTGTCCAGTTGAAAGATAAGGCATCCACTTTCCATGCTTGTCTGGGATAAGTCCTTGTGGAGAATCTTTTTAGTTGATTGTTGTGATGGGGACGCAAATAGATCTATGTCCGGGCGTCCCCATTTCTTTGTTATCATGCTGAAGACTTGTGGATCCAGATGCCACTCATGGGGATCCATGAGGTTTCTGCTTAGTTCGTCTGCCAGAGTATTTTCCTTTTCTGGCAGGAATTGTGCCTGCAGATGAACTTGGTAAGTCAATGCTGTGTCCCATAAAGCCATGGCTAGTCTGCAAAGAGAGTAAGAATGAGTGCCCCCCCTGCTTGTTTATGTACTACATGACCGTGTTGTCTGTATTTATCAGTAGTTGTCCCGGATGAAGTAGGTTCTTGAAGGCTGTCAGGGCATTCTGAACAGCTAGCATCTCTTTTTGCTTGATATGTAGATGCCTTTGGTTTGTGGACCAGGTGTCCTGAATGCCTCTTCCTGCCATGTGGGCCCCCCAGGCATAATCTGATGCATCTGTCATAAGGCTCTGCCTGGCTGGGGGTAGTGAGAATGGCTGTCCCTTGTTTTGGTGACAAGCCTTTGCCCACCATCGAAACTCCTGTTGCAGGCAGGGAATGAGTAATCATTGTTTCCAGGCTGTGGCAATGTGTCCAGACACTCTTTAGGTACCAATGAAGTTTCCTCATATGCAGTCTTGCATATGAATTAGTAGGATGCAGGATGCCATGAAGCCCAACGCCTGCAGAATTGTTCTTGCAGATAACTGGGCCTTTGTTGCAATTTCTTTGAAATAGGTAGTCAGTTGCCTTTGTTTGCCTGGAGTGAGATAAGCCATCTGGGCAGTTGTATTTAAGCTTGCACCCAGGAATACTATCTCTTGAGAGGGTACTAGTTTTGATTTCTTTTTGTTGATTGTGTACCCTAAGCATGTTAAAAGTCTTTTCACAAACGTCAGATGCTGTAGTAGAATGCCCTTGTTCTCTGCTTATATGAGGCAGTCGTCCAAAGTATGGGTAAATTTGTATTCCTCTTTGTCTGCAGAAAGCAATTACTGGTGCCAGGCACTTTGTGAAGACCCTGGGCGCAGTAGACAAGTCAAAGGGCAGTGCAGAGAATTGGTAATGCATTGAGCCAGCCTTGAATCTGTGGTATCTTCTGCATGACTGATTGGGACATGCAGGTATGCCTCTTTTAGGTCTAAAGTCACGAGCCAAGCCTTGCTGCACAGCATGGGCAGAAGCTGCTGCAAGGTCAACATCTTTAATTGATATATCCAGGAAAGTGTTTAGAACAGATAGGTCCAGTATCGGTCTCCAAGCTTTGTCTTTTCTGGGTACGAAGAACAGTAGAGTAAAATCCTTGTCCCTGCTCTTGCTGTGGCACTTGTTGACTGGCCCTCATGTCCATGAGAGCAGCGACTTGTTTTTGAGTCTCTGCCCACTGATTTTTTGGCAGGTGTGGCTAACCGTTTGCCCTTGGCAGGGGTATGGAAGTAAAACCTGTAGCCTTGTGACACTGTCTAGAACCCATTTGTCCTGGGTTATAATGTGCCAATTTTGAGAAAAAAGTGCTAGTTTTCCCCCTAAGGGTGCTGCCAGAAGGTAAGTGCTTGGTGCAGGCAGGAGGAAGTCATTGGGACTGTTTCCTGTATGGTTGTGATTTGTCTTCTCCACCTTTGGAGGTAGAAGTACCCCATTGCTTAGATCTGTACGAACCTTGTGGCTGGGATCTGCCTCTAGGGCATCTGGATCTGCCCCTTTGAGGTCTGTCTGATACTGGAAAGGACCAATTCTTTGTAGGTCAGTGTCTGCTAAACCTAGGTGGCTGTACCTGTAAGAAATCCTTGACCGTTTGCATAGATTTAGCTTTGTCCTCCATTTTTCTTTAACACCTCTTCTGCCTTAACACCAAACAATGTATCATGCTGTAATGGAGCATCTGATAATTTTGCTTTGACATGATCAGGCAGATTTTGTTTTTAACCCAAGCATGCCTCCTAATGACAGAACCCGTAACAGCGGCCCTGCAGGAGGCCTCCAGAGAATCAAAACCACATTGCAAAGTATGCTTTCCAACTTGTTCAGCTGCATGCAATAAATCCTGCATGTCTGTTTTCTGCACATTCAGAATTTACCATCATTTTCTGTTTAAGCAGTGTCATGATATCTTGCTGATATTTGAGCATATGAAACTGGCAATTTAAGGCCCTTATAGCCAAGGTAGCAGACGTGTAAACCTTTTTTCCCCATCTATCCAGTGCCCTAGAATCCCTGTCAGAGGGGGTAGTGTTTTTTTGCAGTGGAAGCCTTGACCCTTTTGGGACCCTGAGAAACAGTTTCTGGGTCTGCAGCAGGGTTTTGGAAAAGGAATTTATGAGAGTCAGGGACCCTGCAGTAACTGTCCGGCTTAACAGGAGCTGGCGGTAAGGAGTTCGGGGTCAGACTAGACTCTGAGAACACATCATCTACAATGTGTAACAGGTGGAATAGCTAGAGGCCTGTGTTGAGGTAAGTAAAAGGAAGTCTCTGAGCCTCTTAGATTCTGAAAAATCTTGGCTCTCCCAGTGGAAGTGCTCCCTCATGGTATGCAAGGTTTCCCCAAAATAGTCCTCCTCAGAAGAAGCTGAAATTTGTCAGCATCAGAATCCTCATAGGGGGGAGGAGAATATTCCTGATCAGAAGAGGAATCAGATGAAATGGAACCTGATCTGAAGATTCATAGTCTGTCTCTTGCCTAGGCCTCATCAGGAGGGGGATGGGAACCCCTGATCAGGGTAATTAAGTCTTCGGCCATTTTGAGCATCTGCTTTTTGGGCATGGAGGCCTGTCCATGTGGCTGGTGAACTTGTTTCTTTGTCTTTAAAGGTGCTTTGTCTTTGCCTTTAAACTGAAGTCTGTTTAATACACAATTGTTTAGGTCTGAATACACCCTCAGAAGCCGATACCTGCTCAGCAGCTCTGGACCCATCTGAGGGAATAATCTCCGAGGCTCCAATACCTCGAGTTTCCTGTGGCCTGGGAGACTCCACGTGGGAGTCGGTAGCGGCCTGCGACTCTAAAGTAGCAGGCATCAGGGGCTGCAAAAGTGCCTCACTGAGAACCGGCGAATGGCTTAGCAGAAGCTTTGTCGTCTGTTTTGGACCTCGGTTGCCTGTCCTTTTCTTTGCGTTTTTTGAGAACTCCAGTAGTTGGATGGCTATCAGACGACATTGTGTAATTACATCTTCACCCAAAATAGCTTAATGCAAAATCGTACCGACGCTTAATGCTTTGGTTAAATCTAGCACAAAACCGACAACTAGAAACGTCGTGGTCAGGGCCTAGCCAAGGAATACAGTAAGAATGAAAGTCCTTATGAGGTATTTGCTTCCCACAAGAAATACAATTAACTTTTTCAGACATCAGTCTGGAGCAAGAAAAAAGTTTTCCCAACGGGATACTTAGCTTTTAATGAAGACTTCGGATATGAAACTAACATGAAAATCTCAGGAGTCGGCTGACCAGCACTTGTGAACTGCTTCTGCTTCGGGCACCGCGTGGCAAGAAAGACTGAAGAAAATGCTGTCTGCTGCATCTTTTATACCCCTGACGACCTGACGTCAGGGAAGAGCCGACAGCAACCGATCCAGGACCCAAGACTTTGGAATTCAGGCCGACTGAGGGCAACCTGCCAGCAGGATAACCCAAATGTAATGACTGCAACAGTGAAACATGAACATCATCTGTGGGAGAGTTCCTTTGTCTTGTGACAATAGGTCCACCTTGTAGGGTAAATTGAAGTGAGTGCCCTTGGCTAGTTTGTGAAGTACGAGGGCCAGTGCTGCTTTGGCCAGTAGGGAGTCACTAAAGATTTTTCATTTGTCCTTCTGGATTTTCAAGAGGACTTTCTGAATCAGTGGGAAGGAGGGGCATAAAGGAACTTCCCCTCCCAAGAGATGCTGAAAGCGTCCACTCTCCATGCTAGAGGGGAGTGGGTTTTTGAGCAGATGCTCTGCAGCTGCCTGTTCTGGGGGGGGGGGGGGAGACAAACAGGTCTATTTGTGGAGCACCCCACCGGTTGACTACATCTAAGACCACCTCCCTGTTCAGAATCCATTCGTGTTGAGGCCAGGAGGTCCTGCTCAAGAGGTCTGCTTGGTGGCTGTCCTGTGAGGGGGATGTAGACCGCCTGCAGGACTAAATTGAGCCAGGAGGGTAAGTCCCACATCAGCAGGGATAGACTGCAGAGGTGATAAGCCTTTGTTCCTCCCTGCTTGTTGAGGTACCACATCACCGTGTTGTCGATGACTATCTGAAGCACCCCCTGGAAACAGGGGGGGGGGTGAAGATCTGTAGAGCTAAGAAAACTGCTGTCATTTCCCTGATATTGATGTGTTTGGCCTGAAGAGAGGGAGGCCATTTCTCCTGAACCTTGTAAGAGGCCAGAGTTGCTCCATAACCTGAATCTGAGGAATCTGCATGCATAACTTGGGCTCGGGTGGGGGCTGTAGTGGGAGCCCTGGGTTCAATTTCACTTGCTGGATCCACCAGTTGATTTCTTCTTTCAGACAGGGAAAGAGGGGGATGTTCTGCTCTAGGGGATGTAGGTGATGGTACCAGGTGTTCTTCAGGAACCACTGCAGCTTGCTCATGTTCATTTTTGCCAGAGGTAGCATGGGGATGGTTGCTGCCATCAAACCCAGAGAAGGCGAAGACAATGCCTTGCTGTCACCTTTCGGGATTAGTAGAGCTTCCTGGAAGTGGGAAGTTAAGACAGAACCTTGCCCTGAGGTAGAAAGGCCTTCACTGCATCTGTTCTGATTCTGAAGCCGAGGAAAATCTTGTCCTGGCTTGGGATCAGAGAGGATTTGAGGAGGTTGATGGCGAATCCTGGGTTCTACAGAAGGGACATGGTGAAATGTAGATGGCTTAGTAGAGCATCTCTGGACTCTGCCAAAATCAGGATGTCATCCAGATAAGGACAAATTTGTATCCCTTGAGTTTGGCAGAAGGCAAAGGCTGGGGCCAGCCACTTTGTAAAGACCCTGGAGGCCGTGGATAAACCAAAGGGCAAGGCAGTAAATTGGAAATGAGAGGAAGGGCCAGAGAAATGCAGGAATCATCTGAGAAACTCTGATGGGTATTGTGCAGGTAAATTTCCTTTAGGTCTAGGGTGACCATGAAGGCCTTGGCTGGAATGAGAGGCAGTAAGGTGGGGAGAGAGCATTCTGAAGGAGGGTACCTGAAGATGTAGGTTTAGAAAGGACAGATCCAAGATGGGTCTCCAGGGACCATCTTTTTTGGGGACCAGGAAGAGATGGGAGTAAAACCCTTTTCCTTCTTGTCCTGGAGGAAAGGGCTCTATGGTGCCTAGCTGTAGAAGATCTGCCAGAACTTGTGGCATGAGATGGGCCTGGTTTTTGGGGAGGGAAGGGATGCCTCTTCTGGGTGGCTTCTTTCTTAAGGACAGGAAGTACCCTTTTTGGATAATGTTCAAGACCCACTGGTCTGAAGTGATGGATTGCCAAAGGGGGAGATCGTGGGAAAGGTAGGCGGAGAGGGGGAGGTGGGCAAGGCAGTCCCTCATTACTGGGGTCTCCTCTGTCCTGAAAGGGCTGTCTGGGTTGCTGTGGTGGAGCAGAGGATCTGGAGTTGGTAGGTCTTCTGGCCCCTCTCCTGGACCTGGAAGAGGAAGGCTGTGGAGTACTTCTTACAAACGTGGCTTTAGCAGGGTAATTCCTGTAATACTTGGGTATGGGCGACACCAGCAAGTGCTTAATGTCCTGGAGCTCTCTTGCTTTTTCCTTGTAGATTTTTAAGAAGGTCAGCAGATTGTTTTCCGAACAGCACAATGTGGTCCAGGGGGGCATCCAGGATTTTAGTCTTGAAGTCCTTGGGGAGGTTCTGGAATCTTAGCCATGAGTACCTCCTGAGGGCTGAAGCAGATGCTGCAAACATGGAAGATGCTTCTGTAGCATCGTAGCTGCACCTTACAGCATGCATGCCTGGCTACCTGTTGGGCCAAGGAAAGCTTTGATGAGATGTCTGTCTTGATGGGACCGTTAGGCAAGGAAGCTAGCATGGAGGAGGCCAAGTCTAATGCATACTTGGTCATGTGGGTCTGATAAATTTATGGCTCTGAAAGCCAAAGTAAAAGTATACACCTTCTTCCCCATCCTATCCATGTACGTACTTTGTCAGTAGGTAGTAGGGAGGCAGAAGGCAGCAGTCTGGATTGCTTATCTGCTGTGGTGGCAATAATTGCTGGGACCGCCAAGGGTGGCTTAACTAAGATTTTGTGGTCCTCTGGTACGTTATAGAAGCAGTCAGGATGCTTAGGAGACAGAGGCTGGGAGTCAGGGGCATTGAAGGCATCCAAGTAAGCAGGCAAAAAGTACAGTTTTGTACCTACCATAAATGTAGATGTTCGAAGATCCACATTGCTGCAGTCAATCTGTGGGTAGTCCGCTGTCCTCGGTCGGCCCGAATACCAAAGTGTTAGGCTGGCGTCGGTCATGGTCGCTTAGATCTGACGTCAGTACGCCATGGTACTAAAGCACATGACCGACGTCATATCCTCAGTCTTTCTTGCCCCAGATGTCAGAAGGCCCTAAAAAGAAAGGCCATAGCCAAAAAACAGGAAAACATCCAACCACCCATGTACAAACAATATTTACAACCCAAACCACACAACCACCCCAAACTACAGTGGGGAAGGAGGGAGGGAAAATTGGACTGCAGCAATGTGGATCTTCGAACATCTACATTTATGGTAGGTACAAAACTGTACTATGTTCTTCATCTCACATTGCTGCAGTCATAACCTGTGGGTAGAATCCCAAAGCAAAGGTAAAGGGAGGTTGGCAAAATCATAAAGCATTAGGAGCTGCTAACATGCCCTGCATAACTGCAGTGGCAAACCCAGCCCTAGATTTTGAATAAAGAGGGAGATGATAATGTTTAGAAAAAGTGTGCACTGAACTCCAAGTAGCTGCCTCCAAAATATCTTTAGTAGCTACACCCCTCAGAAAAGCAGTAGAAGTGGCAGTAGCCCTAGTGGAATGAGGTCTGATTCCAGCCGGAATCTCCTTACCATGATGACAATAACAAAAAGCAATACAATGACCAATCCACTTAGAAATAGTTTGTTTAGAAACAGGTTTCCCCTGAGAACCCAAAGCAAAAGAAACAAACAACTGTTGAGACTGTCTGAACCCTTTAGTTCTGCTCAAATAATAACGCAACTGCCTGTGAATATCCAAAGAGTGCAAAATCTTTTCCCCTTTATTTTGGGGATCAGCATAAAACGTAGGCAAATGAATAGACTGGTTCAAGGCCACATTTGAGACCACTTTAGGCATGAAAGTAGGGTTAGTACGCAAAGAGACCCTGTCCTTATGAAAAATTAGGAAGGGTTCAACTGCCATTAGAGCCTGCAATTCAGATACCCTTCTAGCAGACGTAATGGCCAACAAAAAAGCTGTCTTCCAAGACAAAAACTTCAACTCAGCTGTAGCTGCAGGTTCAAAAGGAGATAAAGTGAGTTTCTCCAACACAAAATTGAGATCCCAGGAAGGAGTAGGAGCTCATGGGGGTCTTATGTTCTTTGCCCCTCTAAGAAATTGCTTGAACAAAGGATGAGAGAATAAAGGTGGGTCACAGTCATAGTGAGCAGAAATGGCTGCAGCATGAACTTTACAGAGGAGAAAGACAAACCTT
Organism: Protopterus annectens; assembly: GCF_019279795.1. Lineage (NCBI taxonomy): Eukaryota > Metazoa > Chordata > Ceratodontiformes > Protopteridae > Protopterus > Protopterus annectens. The sequence goes on along the minus strand of NC_056738.1, from coordinate 329,426,825 downwards.
TGTCTAGTAATTCTGTAAGATACTGAAGTGAAACACTCAAATTAGGTACTGAAACATCAAAGCACTTTGCTTTGCTCCAAAGAAAAAATCTCCTCCATTTATCAGCATAAACCTTCCTTGTACTAGGCCGTCTGGCCTCCAAAATAACATTCAAAACTTGAGGAAGCTGCGACCCTCCAGGGTCTAGAACAGAATATGCCAGGCTGCCAGATGCAGGGACTATATCCTGACATTGATGAAATGATTGCCTGCCTGGGACAAAAGGTGTGGACTTGCTGGCAAAGGCCAAGGAGGCTCCCGGACTAAACTCCTCAGCAGAGGGTACCAGTGCTGACGTGGCCAATCTGGAGCTATAAGAATCACGGAGGGCTTGTCCTGTCTGACCTTCAAGAGCACCTTGGGAAGGAGAGGCAGAGGAGGAAAGGCATAGACGTGAAGATTGTTCCAACTGAATGAAAGAGCATCCACTTTCCAAGCTTTTGGATGAAACATCTTTGTGCAAAACTTTGGCAGCTGGAAATTTAGTGGAGAAGCGAACAGATCTATGTCTGGAGTCCCCCAAAACACTGTCAACTGTCGAAATACATGAGGATCCAAATTCCACTCGTGGGAATCCACCATCTGTCTGCTCAAAACATCTGCTAAGGAGTTCTGTGCTCCTGGCAGAAACCTTGCCTGAAGAGTGAGGTGCAAACAGAGCAGTCTCCCACAAAATCATAGCTTGTCTGCAAAGTGGGTACGAATGGGTTCCCCCTTGCTTGTTGATGTACCACATGACAGTTGTGTTGTCTGTTTGAATCAACACTTGTCCTGGGTGAAGTAGATCCTTGAAGGCCATCAATGCAAATTGGACTGCTAACATCTCCTTCATGTTGATATGCAAATGTTGAAGTCTGGCAGGCCACGTGTCTTGAACCCATTTTCCATTGAGGTGTGCTCCCCAAGCCTTGTCCGAGGCATCTGTCGTTAAGATCGGACTCGCCTCTGGTCGGGTCACAGAGAGTCCCTTGTTTAGGTGACATTTCTGAGCCCACCACAAAAATTCCTTCTGAATGCAAGGTATTATCTGAATGACAGTGTCCAAATCATGGCAGTGTTGAGTCTATACACTTTTGAGATACCATTGTAACTTCCTCATATGCAGTTTGGCATTGGGAAGCACCAGAATACAAGATGCCATGAACCCCAAGGCTTGAAGGACTGTCCTTGCAGTCAGCCTGGACAGGAGAGACAATTGTTGGAAGTAAAGGGTAAGATTTCTTTGCTTGTCCGGGGTCAAAAACGCCATCTGAGAGGCTGTATTCAGTCTCACACCCAGAAAGCACATGTCCTGAGAGGGTACTAGACTGGACTTTATTTCGTTCACAGAATACCCTAGGCACCTTAACACTGCCATAACATACTGAAGATGGTGAAGTAGCTTGTCTGTCTTGAGCAAGAATCAGGCAATCGTCCAAATAAGGATAAATTTGTATTCCTCTTAACCGTAAGAAGGCTATCACCGGAGCCAGAACCTTTGTGAACACCCTGGGCGCAGTAGATAAGCCAAAGGGCAATGCAGAGAACTGATAATGTAAAGTCCCAGCCCGAAAATGCAGGAATCTCCTGCAGCTTGGCCTGATAGGAATATGAAGATAAGCCTCCTTGAGATCCAGAGTTACCATCCAGTGATCTTTGCCTAGCATAGGTAGAAGTTGTTGCAAAGTCAACATTTTGAATTTTGGAATGTCCAGGTATGTGTTGAGAATAGACAAATCCAGAATTGGCCTCCAAGTGTTTCCTTTCTTTGGTACAAGAAACAGGCGAGAATAAAATCCTAGGCCCACCTCTGATGGAGGGACCTGCTGGATAGCTCCCATTTGAAGAAGTAAAGAAATATGTTTGTGAGCCTCTGCCTTTTGCTGAGGAGGAACGTCTGGCATGCCTTTGAAAGGGGGCAATGTGTGGAAATAAAACTTGTAGCCTCGGTTTATAATGTCCAACACCCATTTGTCCTGGGTGACTAAAAGCCAGTTTTGCCTGAAAAGTGCCAACTTTCCTCCCAGAGGAGCTGCCAGACAGGAAGGATCGGGCAGCTGAAGATGCAGGTCATTGGGTCTGTTTACGAAAGGACTGGCCCCTGCCCTCACCTGTAGACTGTGCAGGGGAACTCCACATCCTAGGCCTAAAAGAACCCTGTGCATGAGCTCTGCCCCTACCACGTCTAGATCTGCCCCTAGACTGTAAATCAGAAGAAGGGTAAGCCCATCCCTTAGTAGGCCAATTTCTGCTAAACTTAGGGGGCTGCACCTGCAAAAAATCTTTAACAGTCTGCATAGACTTAGCTTTGTCCTCCATTTTCTTCAAGACTGACTCCACAGGAGAACCAAACAAAACTTCGGACTGAAGGGGAGCATCCAAAATTCGAGCTTTAACATGCTCCGACAAGTTCTGATCCTTAAGCCAGGCGTGCCTACGAATAACTGATCCAGTGGCAGCCACCCTGGAAGAGGCCTGCAAAGCATCAAAACCACACTGCAAAGAATGCTTACCCACCTGATCAGAGGCATGAACCAAATCCTGTAATTCTTTACACTCTATGCCCTCTGCTAAAGCATCCACCTTAGATTTCAATTGACTAAGAAGAAAATTCTGGTACTTCAGCATATGAAACTGGCAATTTAAAGCCCTCATTGCAAGAGTGGAAGAGGTATACACTTTTTTACCCCACCTATCCAGAGCTCTAGAGTCCTTATCCATGGGAACTGGATTCTTTACAACAGAAGCCCTGACACCCTTAGGTCCCTGGCTAATAGTTTCTGGGTCAGCCCTAGGGCTCTTATACAAATATTTATGAGCCTTTGGCACCCTGTAATACCTGTCTGGCTTAACCGGGGCAGGAGGCAAAGAGTCTGGATTAAGGGAAGCCTCAGAGAAAACATCCTGTACAACATCCAAAACCGGAGGTATAGCCAAGGGCCTATGTTGTGGTAAAAACAAGAAATCCCTAAGCCTCTTTCGGGAATCTGAGAAATCCTGACCTTCCCATTTAAAATGCTCCCTCATAGAATGCAGGGTTTCTGAAAAAGAAAAATTCTCTGGAGGGGAAGCAGAAGGACTAGAATCCTCTGCGTCAGAATCAGAATAAGGGGGAAAATCCTGAATGTCTTCAGTCAAGACTCTGAATAATCTGAAGAATGTTCCAATCCTTCCACCTCTGGCTCCACCCTAGGCCTCTTATCTGGAGGGGGCATAGAACCTCTGATCAAGGTAATCAAATCTTCTGCCATTTTAAGCATGTATTTTTTAGGCACAGAACCTGCAGAACTAGGACTGACGCCAGAGGAAGACAAACCAGGCCTGGCCTTTGAAGGTACCTTAGAGACAGAGGGAGAAGGCCTAACCACCTTATGCAAAACAGGGAGCACAGCAACCTGAGAGGCCCCCTCAGCCTGACCCGACTACTGAGAGGCCACATCTTGCAAAACTAAAGGTTCCCCCTGAGACTCAACTGAAACCTCGGCCGGATCCACAGATTCCACCGTGGTTTCTAAAGAACCGGCGTCCGGAACGGACGACATCCTGCTTGGATTTCAACGATTTCTCTTTACGCTTCTTCGCGGTAGCGGGCGTCGGAGGATCCGACGGCGTATTGTAATTACACCGCTTGCCGAAGACAAGCCTAGCACAATCTAACCTACGTTTAATGGTGCGCTTATTAAATTTAGCACAAAAGCGACACCCGACTACGTCGTGCTCAGGCCCCAAACAAGGAATACAGAGAGAGTGGTAATCCCTATGAGGTATCCGTTTCCCACAAGAAATACAATTATTCACTTTTTCTGACATCCGGATTTAACTGAGGCAAGAAAAGACAAAAATATTCCCCAACGGGGTACTTAGCCCAACTTGGTCTTCGGTCTGAAACTCAGAATACGAAAATTTCAGGACGCTGAACGGCACTTGCAAACGCTGCTTCTGCTTCGGACCATGCGGCAAGAAAGACTGAGGATATGACGTCGGTCATGCGCTTTAGTACCACGGCATACTGACGTCAGATATAAGCGACCATGACCGACGCCAGCCTAACACTTTGGTATTCGGGCCGACCGAGGACAGCGGACTACCCACAGGTTATGACTGCAGCAATGTGAGATGAAGAACATCACGGGGAACTGCTGAAAGGGAGGGCGATTCCACTTGCAGCAGTTCAAACTACTTTTTTGGGCATCAGTCATTTGGGAAATGTTCCATTTAAAGTAATCCATCTTGGTGATGGTCTCACCAAAAGTAATGTCCTCAGGGGGAGAGTCCCCCTCCACAAATTCATCATCAGGAGTGTAATATTCCTGGCAATCTGGGAAACATAAGAAACTGACTCATTGATGGAGAAAAAAAAAAGAGTCATGTTCTTCCCTGACCTGAGGGGTTATGGATGGGAGGGAAGAAGCAGAGTCAGGCCTAGGGCACAGAAGAGGCAGGGTGGAAGTGGCTGAGGCTAAGGCCTAAAGGCCATGAAGGCCTGCCAATCTGGTGCAACTTCTAAAGAGGAGGTATGTTTAGTTTTCTGCTTCTTTTTGGCTGGAGAGGAAGTATAGAGTGGCCTGGTGCAGTCTGGAAATTAGCACATATGAAGTCTTGATCCCTGCTAGAGGTACCACTGAAAAGTACAGTTTTGCACCTACCATAAATGTAGATGTCCGATAGATATGCAACTGCAGTCCTGACATATGGGTTGTCCTGCCTCAAGCAGCCCTTCGGTTGGCCGGATTCCAAAGTCCGGGTACGGCGTCGGCCGATGTCGCCTACTCCCCGACGTCAGAGCGGCTGGGGTATAAAGGCATCCGCCGACGCCATCTTCTTCAGTGTTTCTTGCCCCAGATGCCAGGTGCCCTCCAGAGAAGGCTAAATTTGGTGAATGGATAAAAAATTCCACACATGCACAACAGTAATAAACAGATACACCATAACAGATATCCCCAGCTAATAGAGGAAAGGGGGAATGGACCCAAAAGGAAAATTGCAGAGGGGTAGGAGGGAGGGAAAACCTGACTGCAGTTGCATATCTATCGGACATCTACATTTATGGTAGGTACAAAACTGTACTATGTCCTTCAAGAATGCAACTGCAGTCCTGACATATGGGTTGAATACCATAGCCAAGCTGGGGTGGTAGGATCTAAGAAAGGGATGGTGTAGCTAAAATGCCCTGCAGGACTGCCGAAGCAAAGCCTGCTCGGGATCTGGAGTATAAAGGCAGGTTGTAGTGTTTGGTAAATGTATGCACGGAGCTCCATGTAGCAGCCTCTAGAATGTCCTTTGTAGCCACTCCTCTTAGAAAGGCTGTGGATGTGGCTACAGCTCTGGTGGAGTGTGGCCTAATATTGGCTGGTACACCTTTTCCATGGAAAGAGTAACAGAATCTGATGCAGTGTCCAATCCATTTTGAAATTGTTTGTTTGGAGATTGCCTTTCCTTGCACTCCAGCAGCATAAGCTGCAAATAATTGGTCAGACTTTCTGGTGGTCTTTGTTCTGTCCAAGTAGTAGCGTAATTGTCTGTGTATGTCCAAAGTGTGCAGCAGCTTTTCCCCCTTGTTTTGAGGGTTGGGAAAGAATGTAGGCAGGTGAATTGCTTGATTTAGAGACACCCTGGATATCACTTTTGGCATGAATGAAGGATTGGTTCTTAGAGAAACTCTGTCCTGATGAAAAATGAGAAAGGGAGGTACTGCCATCAGGGCCTGTATCTCAGAGACTCTTCTTGCTGAGGTAATTGCCAACAGGAAAACTGTTTTCCAGGAGAGAAATTGCATTTCTGAAGATGCTGCTGGTTCAAAAGGAGGAAGAGTTAATTTTTCCAAGACGAAATTGAGGTCCCATGCAGGTACTGGTGGTTTTCTGGGAGGTTTGATATTCTTTATCCCTCTTAGAAATTGTCTTAGCAAGGGATGTGAAAACACAGGTGGGTCACAGTTGTATTTTGCTGAGATTGCTGAAGCATGAATTTTTATGGAAGAATATGAGAGGCCACTATGAAACATTTCTGCCAAGTATTCTAATATCTGTGGTATGCTCATTACTGATGCATCTTGACCCTTGTTGGCATTCCAAATGGTGAATCTCTTCCATTTGGCTGAATAGGTTTTTCTGGTGGAATGTCTGCGTGCTTCCAGCAAGATTTCTTGCACTTGTTCGGAAAGAGAGGTATGGGTGTAAATCATGGAACCCTCCAAGCTGTCAGCTGCAATGTTTGCAGGTTTTGATGAACAGTCCTGTAATTGTGCTGTGTTAGAAGCAGAGGCCATTGAGGCAAGGGCCACGGTTTGGTGTGAGTTATGCTCAGTAGTAATGGGTACCAGTGCTGCCTTGGCCAGTCTGGAGCTATCAAAATTCCTTTCGGTTGTTCTGCTTTGATCTTCAGTAACACCTTGGTCAGTAATGGTAGAGGAGGGAATGCATAAATTGTTAGGGAATTCCAGCTGAAGGAGAGGGCATCCGTTTCTCCAGGCTAGAGGATGGTGCGTCCTTGAAAAGAACTTCTCCAGGTGATGATTGAGGTGAGAAGCAAAGAGATCTATGTCCGGTTTTCCCCATGCACTTGTTATTTGTGAGAAAATGTGTGGATGCAGCATCCATTCGTGCGGATCCAAGAAATTTCTACTCAGCCTGTCCGCCAGAACATTGTCCTTGCCTGGAACAAACTGGGATTGCAAGTGGATGTTCAGCTTCAGGGACTTTTCCCAAAGAGTCATTGTTAGTCTGCAGAGGGGATAAGAATGAGCGCCTCCCTGCTTGTTTATATACCACATGACAGTGGTGTTGTCTGTCCTTATTAGCAGATGACCTTGTTGAAGGAAATTCCCGAAGGCCTCGATTGAATGCATCACTGCCAACAACTCTTTCTGATTTATGTGTAGATGCATTTCCCTGGGAGTCCATTGCCCTTGAATGCATCTGCCCTCCATGTGCCCCCCCATCCATGATCTGAGGCATCTGTTGTAATGGTTTGACTTGCTAGAGGTTTGTTGAAAGACATGCCCTTGTTTAAATTACTTGCTTGAGCCCACCACAAAAATTCCCTTTGCAGGCATGGAATGAGTGGCATTACATCTTCTAGATTTTGGCTGTGTTGAGACCATAAGCTTTTTAGGTACCATTGTAGCTTTCTCATGTGTAGTCTTTGCCAGAGGTACCAGAAGAATGCAAGATGCCATGAACCCCAGGGCCTGCAGGATTTTCCTTGCGGTCATCTGGGTGAGCTTTGCTAGGCTTTTGAAGTAATCTGGTAAATGTTCTTGTTTCTCCTCTGTGAGGAAAGCCATTTGTGATTGTGTGTCCAATTTGGCTCCTAGCAAAATAATCTGTTGGGATGGCAGTAGTCTTGATTTTTGGATGTTGACTGTGTATCCCAAAGCCTGTAGTAATTGAATTACATAATCCAAGTGTCTTATCAAGGTTAGTTTGCTGTCTGCTTGTATAAGGCAGTCGTCCAGGTAAGGGTATATTTGAATTCCCTGGAGTCTGCAATGTGAAACTACTGATGCCAGGCATTTCGTGAATACTCTGGGTGCAGTAGATAAGCCAAACGGCAATGCTGAGAATTGATAATGCTCTGATCCTGCAAGAAATCCGAGGTATCTTCTGCAACTGTGTCTGATTGGGACATGCAGGTATGCCTCCTTGAGGTCCAGAGTAACCAGCCAAGACCCCTTGCCCAGCATGGGAAGGAGTTGCTGTAAAGTCAGCATTTTGAATTTTGGCACAATGAGAAAAGTGTTTAGAGCGGACAAATCCAGTATAGGTCTCCATTGCTTTTCTTTTCTTGGAACAAGGAACAGTCTTGAATAGAATCCCTGGCCTTGTTCCTGAGGAGGAACCTTTTCTATTGCTTTTATTTGTAACAACTTTGAAATCTGTACGAGTGGAGAACTTCTCCGAAAGAAATATCCTCTGGAGGAGAGTCAGAAGGAATTGATTCCTCAGCATCAGAGTCCTCGTAGGCCTGGAAGGATTCTTCCTGGGTATCTGAGTGCTCAGAATCCCTAGAGGCTTCATCTGAAGAGAGGGTAGCTGGCTGTTCTGTCCTAGGTCTTTTATCTGCAGGAGGCTGAGAACCCCTGTCTGGGTGCGACTGAGAACCTCTGATTAGAGAGATTAGATCAGCAGCTAGGGTCATGATCTGTTTATCAGAAGAATGGCTCTGGGGAATAGTTTTGGGAGGATGGGCCTTAGCCTGGCTGGCAGCCTTTGCACATGTGTAGGCCTTGATGGACATGGAGACCGGAGGCCTAGCTGCCCCACGTGCAGGAGTAACTTTATCCACTGGAATGGTGTCGGGTAATTCTAGAGCTTCGGATTCGGGAGGAAAATCCACAACCTGCACCAGGGTAACCTCCGGAACCGAAGTACACGGTAAAGCGGTGTTGTTGGCCTGGAGCGGTTGAATTACCGCCTCCGCAGAGGCCGATGCACTCGCGGTCGGCTTGGGAGTGGTATCGGTGGACGACGCGGGCCGAGGATGTCGGTCCCAGTCCTTACGTTTTTTGGAAATATGTGCTGTCGGGCTGTTCCGACGGCATGATATAAGCGTAATTTTTGCCAAAAAAGTCTTCGGCAAATTCTGCCCGGCGCCTGAGTGTGCGCTTATTAAAGCAAGCACAGGCCGAGACGTCGTGGTCTGGGCCCAGGCAGGGAAGGCAGTAAGAGTGGAAGTTCTTATGAGGTATTTGTTTACCACAAGACAATTATTAACCTTTTCAATTTTTTCTGACATCGGCTGAGGCAAGAAAAATGTTCCCCAATGGGGTACTTAGATTTTGATGACTTCGGTAACTGAAAACACAGGAGCTGACCGACCGGCACTTGCGAACTGCTTCGGGCACCGCGCGGCAAGAAAGACTGAAGATGACGTCGGCGGATGCCTTTATACCCCAGCCGCTCTGACGTCGGGGAGTAGGCGACATCGGCTGACGCTGGACCCGGACTTTGGAATCCGGCCGACCGAAGGGCTGCCTGAGGCAGGACAACCCATATGTCAGGACTGCAGTTGCATTCTTGAAGGACATCTGGTTCCAGTTCGATGGGTGTCAATGTCTGAGTGAGCACCGAGGATGTGCTAGTCAGTTGCGGAACTGCTTCCTCGAGGGACGTCGTTGCAGTCGACGGATACTCCAAGCACTCCTCAACCCCATATCATCAGTTGGCAGTGCGTCAGTAAGCAGAGCAGCAGGCGAAGGCGGCCTAGGAAACTTGGCCTTCTTGCGCAAAGGTTCAGGTGTGGCCTCCGATGCAGGACCCATCCTAATGGCTAACCGTTTGAGGCATTGGTTCTCGAGGTAGAGATTTAACATGGCCAGACGGCTGCACAAAGTCTTAGGCACAAACGATTGACAAATAGTGCAGGAAGAGTGTTTTGTGTTCCTGGCCTAGGTAAAAAAACACCTGTCATACCTTGTGGGGTATTTGGCACCCGCATTGGCACTTTCCCTTTTTTTTTTCTGACATAAGCTAAAGGCTACAACAACCAAGCGTTGGCTATAACAATCGTCAAAAATAAAAAAGTCTGAAAACTCAACGGGCTACTTCTCTTTAAAATGAGATGTCTGTGATGAAGCGATTGTATGATGCAAATGTCCGCACCTGAAAAGTTCTGAGGATTCTGCGTGCAGAACTCACATTATTTAAGGCCCCTTGGTTTATGGCCCTACGTGTGATGTCCCACACACACTACAGCAGTCATGCTGAAGCTTTTGTATAGAAGCCAAGGTACGAGTCGCCTGAGGGCAGGAAATCCCACACCTAGAATACTGTAACATAAGAATAGAAGGACATCCATAAACATTAGTCTTTCACTGGTAGCGGCAAGAGAGATCTGAGGTAATGGGGGTTAGTGCATTCTGGGTAAGGGAGAAGCTAGAGAGCTCCAAGTTTCCACAAGCTTTTGCAATGGCCAAGTCGGATCAGAATCCATCAGATGAGGACAGAATGAAAATTGACATCAGATTATTCATTAGCTCCACTGTAACCAGGAAGGGTTCTGGAGATATTAAAGGGAAAAGGCCATGAAGGGTTAACATTTAGAATTGTGGAATAAGGAATCTGTTTAAATAAGATAGATCCACAATGGACACCCATGTGCCACTTTTTTCTTAGTACAACTGTCTTGGTGAGAAGCCTTTGTTTTCTTCTGATTTGGGCACTCTCTGGGGCCCCCTACTCCAAGAGATCCCTCAGGGTAAGAATAAGGGGAGCTAATTATTAAAGGTCAGAGGTATAAAACCTGTACTTTGGGTACTAAAGAAATTGCAGTTTATAGCCTTACTAAAGGATACTCAAACCATTGGTCCTGAGTAATGTTTTACCATTTGTGAAACAAAATGGCTAAATGCTCTCCTATCAGTTCTTGAAAGAAAAAGAGAAGCTGGAGGGAAGGGAAAACTGGAGGGGGAGATCCCTGCTCAATAGTATATTTTAAGAAGCTTCATCTTCACATTGTCTGGCAGGGGCTGAATCCATATCTTTTTTGGAATGTTTGACAACCTGTGTAGACTGGTCACACAACTCAAGCATTTCCTATTTCAGCATCAAGTTTGCTTGAGCTGAAATCTGTGAATGTACAGAAAATACAACAGGCAACCTCTGACTATAGGTGCTGCGACTGCTGTTCTGTCCAAAGAAAGTAAATGTCATTCATGTACAACATGAAGGCACAGGCTGTTTTTAGCCACTCTCAGTATGAAAATTCCAACTTTGGAATTTACTGTTTGAGATAAGCTGTCAACCAGCCATACCTCTGAAGTATTCCTACTTTTGGGGAACATTCCCAAATTTGCCTGATGTTTTGCCCTGTCCCTTGCAAAATTTGTCATTTATGGAGGACTACAGTTAAACAATACCAAACAAAGTTTCACATTACTTATTCAGAAAATGCATGCTGATGCAAAACCTATTGTTCCATTAGCTATTTAATTGAAAAATTGCCACAGAAAGTGTGTTTGTAATCTGTCCTCATCAAATTCAGAGTCCCAGAAGGGGAGACCCTCCAAATAGGGAACCAGTTCTGAATCTGATAAAAAGGGTGGAGCTTATCTTTAGTGAAGTATGAGGAGACGCCCAATATATGATTTGTTTTTGTGTTGAGCGGACTTCACTGACTTATATTCTTCTGCAATTTTTTATAGTCAAACTCCTGGTAGGGCTGCACAAGGGTGAGGAGTTTGAAGTGCCTAAAAGGGAGGGCGAGGGCACATTCCCTATGTAGTAGTAGTACTCAGCCCAGTCAAGAATGAGAACCTATCAAACTGAGTAAAAATAAACACAAATCTGCTGAGTGGAGTATTCGGATGCAGTAACGTCTTCCACAGTTTAAAAAATACCAAAAATTTATTTGAATATACTCGTTTAAAATAAACAACTGCTGTAGTTAAGCGCTTTCATCTATCGTATAGACTTCATCAGAACATCAACCTGTGTACCATCATAGTTTAAAATCGCAATATAAGCCAATCGGCTTCAAAAACTAATCGAGAAATTAGTGGATAAACTCATCATCTTAAAGTGCTCAGTGCTGACAACCAGAGAATGTATGAATAAATAATTTCATAAAATTATAAAAATATAAAAAGTACATCAATGCCTGTCACAATTTGATGTGACATAAACATAGAAAATTAAAGTCACACTTTTGATTCCAGAATAGCCTTAATGGATATACCGTCATTTATACCAGGGTGTACTGTAGAATTTAACAGAATTTGCCATCTAGTTTCTCTTTCGTTTAGTTTCTTACTAATGCTTCCCCCTCTAGGGTTTGCTTTCACTTGCTCAGTTCAGTATGCACAGGAGAAACAAACAGTAACAGAACACACCAATTGGAGGGAAAGGAAGTATCAAAAATATCCGGGAACTTAGATAATGAGTGTAACATAGTGAGACATAATGAAGTCCATTTTAGTTTAGGGGATTTTAGTGTTCAATTATACATATTTTAAATTAGAAAAAGAACATTTTAGTCTATTTTCTAGAGGAATGAAATTTGTTCCTACCTCTAGGTGTAACGTTATTGATTACATTATGGAATTTAAGCAATTTATGCGGAAACTCAATTTAGCTGTTTACTTCCAAGACAACAATTGGGCAAGAGGAAACAAAACGTTTAAAAAGGCAAGCACCTTTATTCCTCCTATGAATCCCACTTTGGTCACCTATGAAAAAGTTGTGACTGAGGAGATATACGAGACATTTAATAGTATTAAAAATAAAAGAATGAGGTATAACCTAACTAAAAACGAATATGACCTTTTAAAACAAATACAATATGACCATCAAATTCAGGTTATGAAACCCGATAAAGGGGGAGGGGTGGTACTCTAATACCCAAGAATACATTAATAAAATGCATACAATATTATTAAATTCAGGGAATTATGAAATTTCATCCTTCAATGAAGTTAACATTGGACACCACAAAATAGATTTATTCTTGGAAGATTTACTTTTGGAAAATAGAACTGATTCGGAATTATATGATTTTCTGAGTGTAAAATATCCAGTATTAGCCACGATGGTAGGTATACCAAAAGTGCACAAAGACCAACTGGACCCACCCTTTAGACCCATTATTTCAGATAATAAATCGAAAGCTTTTCCTTTCGGACAAGTGATAGACAGATGGTTGAAATTTATTTACAAAAAAATACCTCATATAATCATTGATTCGTGGGATTTTTTAGGTCAGTTGACACCTAATAAATGTAAAGATGAAGTTATTTTTGTTACAATCAACGTAATAGACTTGTTTTCCTGTATCCTGGAGGAAGATGGCCTTAGAAGGTTTAAGGAAAGTATACAGAAATATGCTGATTTCTCATGGGACAGGGTACTTTTAATTTTGGAATTCATGGACGTAGTTTTAAAATATAATTTCATATTTTACGAAGGAGAATATTAGAGACAATGTAATGGTGTAGCAATGGGTGCAGCTTGTGCACCCATTTTTGCTAATTTAGTGTTACTAAACTGGGAAGAGGAATGAGTGTTTCAAAGTCAACGGAATACAGCAATTAAGTGCTACGTCCGTTTCTTGGACGATATTTTTATGTTATGGAATGGTTCTATGCAAGAATTGGAGCTGTTTTTTGATCATTTGAACAAGTCTAGTGAATATTTAAAATTCACTTATAAAAGTGACATTAAAGGTATCTCTTATTTAGATACATTTATTTATATAGAGAATGATCACTTTGGTTCCAAAATACATAGAAAAAGCATGTTTATTAACACATCTTGAATATTCAAGCTGTCATCCCTATAAACAAAAGGCCAGTATCATCAAGGGACAATGTAATAGGGCAGCTACAATGACTTCCAAGTTTAATGACATGGTCAAAGAACTTGATTTTATTGGAAGCATGTTTTCCAAGAGGGGATACCCAAACAAGCTTATAGAAAGTACTGTAAAATATGTAAAAGATGAATGGGGTAAAAAAAATCTAAACACCTCTTAGGCGGGGAGATGGTAAACTTACAAAACAATTCCATCGAAGCCCCAGAGAACCAGAATCAATTCCAACGGGCATGTATTTTACAATACAGGAATTATGCCAAGGATATTCGTAATGTAATTACACGCAATTGGAATATCATGAAATCCGAAGAAAATATTTATAAACTAATAGGGGAGCACCCAACCTTTCTTATAAGACAGGTTCCAACCTTAAGAATAAATTTGAGATGAAGACAAATTATACAAGGAATGGAAATAGGGAGGGGGGGCACCCATAAATGTGGAAATTGTAATCAGTGTTATGCAATCATGGAAGCAGCCATGCTAAAATTGGAGATTAGTCAGTCTACTTTAAAATTTCAGAATGGCAATTGTCGAACCCAGCATGTGGTATACCTGGCCAAATGTACAAAATGCTCCTGTTTTTATGTGGGAAAAACCGATAAGTGTTTGAAGAACAAGATCTATGATAATTTTTACTATACAAGGAAAAAAGACTAAACTAATGCTTTATACAGACATTTGGTCAAAAGTCCTGGATGTGAAGAATTCAATTACACTATACTAGAGCAAGTGAAAGCAAACCCTAGAGGGGGAAGCATTAGTAAGAAACTAAACGAAAGAGAAACTAGACGGCAAATTCTATTAAATTCTACAATACAACCTGGTACAAATGATGGTATATCCATTAAGGCCATTCTGGAATCAAGTGTGACTTTAATTTTCTATGTTTATATGTCACATAAAATTGTGACAGGCATTGATGTACTTTTTATATTTTTATAATTTTATGAAATTATTTATTCATACATCCTCTGGTTAAGTCAGCACTGAGCACTTTAAGATGATGAGTTTATCCACTAATTTCTTGATTAGTTTTTGGAGCTGATTGGCTTGTATTACTATTTAAACTATGATGGTACACAGGTTGATATTCTGATGAAGTCTATACGATAGATAAAAGCGCTTAACTACGGCAGTTTTTATTTTAAACAAGTGTATTCGAATACATTTTTGGAATTTTTTAAACCGTGGAAGAAGTTACTGCATCCGGACACCCCACTCAGCAGATTTGTGTGTATTTTTACTTGGTTGTCACTGCTGAACTATAAACATTTTTTTCATTTGTAACCTATCAAACTGACTCGTGGGGGGAGTGTGTCATCAAAATCAGATATAGTACTCCAATGGTTGCAAGAAAATCAGTGCCCACCCACTAACAGACATTTCAAGGGTCTTTCTAACAGGCATGGCCAAGGAAAATGAATGTTCTGTCTGGCTCTGAACAAAGAAAAAGTACAGTTTTGTACCTACCATAAATGTAGATGTCCGATAGACATGCAACTGCAGTCATAACATGTGGGTTTGTCCTGCCTCAGGCAGCCCTCGGTTGGCCGGATTCCAAAGTCTGGGTCCGACGTCGGCTGATGTCGCATTTCTCTCCAACGTCAGAGCGGCTGGAGTATATAAGCATCAGCCGACGCCATTTTCTTCAGTGTTTCTTGCCCCAGATGCCAGGTGCCCTCCAAGGAAGGCTGTAATCAAATTGGAAGACAAAAACAGGATTCCAAACAAATAAATGAGCAATAAAACAAATACACCATAACAGATATCCCCAGCTAAGAGAAACAGGGATAGGAGTGGACCCTAGGCATAGAGGGGTATGGAGGGTGGGAAAATCCGACTGCAGTTGCATGTCTATCGGACATCTACATTTATGGTAGGTACAAAACTGTACTATGTCCTTCAAGAATGCAACTGCAGTCATAACATGTGGGTAGAATACCATAGCTTAGCTGGGGAGGAGGAATGCTCTAGGAAAAGATGGTGTGGCAATCAAACCCTGCAGGACTGCCGAAGCAAAGCCTGCTCTGGATCTGGAGTATAGAGGGAGATTGTAGTGTTTGGAGAATTTATGCACGGAGCTCCATGTAGCAGCTTCTAGAATGTCCTTAGTAGGCACCCCTCTTAAGAATGCTGTAGAGGTGGCTGTAGCTCTGGTGGAATGTGGTCTGACATTGGCTGGAACAGTCTTTCCATGAAAGGAATAACAGAATCTGATGCAATGTCCAATCCATTTAGAAATAGTCTGTTTTGAAATAGCTTTTCCTTGGACTGCAGGGGCGTAAGCTACAAAAAGTTGTTCAGACTTCCTACTGGCCTTGGTTCTGTCCAGGTAGTAAAGTTGTCTGTGAATGTCCAAGGTATGCAACAGTCTTTCCCCCTTGTTCTCAGGATTGGGGAAGAAAGCAGGCAGATGAACTGCTTGATTTAAAGAAACCCTAGATACCACCTTTGGCATGAAAGTAGGGTTGGTCTTCAATGAAACTCTGTCTCTGTGAAAAATAATAAAGGGTGGTACTGCCATTAGGGCCTGTAGTTCCGAAACCCTTCTTGCTGATGTAATTGCCAACAGGAAAGCTGTCTTCCAAGAGAGAAATTGCAAGTCAACTGAAGCTGCTGGCTCAAATGGAGGTAGAGTCAGTTTTTCTAGGACAAAATTGAGGTCCCAGGCTGGCACTGGGGCCCTTTCTTGGTGGCTTAATATTCTTGATTCCCCTGAGGAATTGCCTTAGTAAAGGGTGAGAAAAAACAGGAGGATCAGTGTTGTATCTAGCTGAAATAGCAGATGCATGTATCTTTATGGAAGAATATGAGAGTCCGTTCTTCAACATATCTGCCAAATATTCCAAGATAAGTGGGATGTTCAGCAATGATGCATCATGTCCCTTGCTGGTATTCCAATTGCTGAATCTTTTCCACTTTGCTAAGTAAACCTTTCTGGTGGATGGTCTTCGAGCCTCTGTTAGTATCCGCTGAACTTCCTTGGAGAGAGATGAGCTGAATTTATTTATGGGATCTCCCAGGCTGTTAGCTGCAGTGTTTCGAAATTGTGTTTAGTCAAAAGTAGAGGCCAGTGGGGAAGGGCCCACCTCCTGGTGTGACATATGCTCCGTAGTAGTGGGTACCAGTGTTGTCTTGGCCAGTCCGGAGCTCTTATGATTCCCTTGGGTTTCTCTGCTTTGATCTTTAGTAATACTGAGGTCATCAGAGGCAGAGGTGGGAATGCATCGATTGCTAGGGAGTTCCATTTGAATGAGAGGGCATCTATTTTCCAAGCTTTTGGATGGTATGTCCTTGTGCAGAATTTTGGTAGAAGATGGTTGAGGTGAGAGGCAAATAGGTCCACTTCTGGCTTGCCCCATGTCGAAGTGAGTTGTCTGAAGGCCTTCGGATGTAACCTCCACTCGTGTGGATCTGTGAAATTCCTGCTTAGGCTGTCCGCCAACACATTGTCTTTTCCTGGAACAAACTGGGATTGTAACTGAATGTTTAGGCTCAGTGATTTCTCCTAAAGCTGCATTGTTAGTCTGCAAAGGGGGTAAGAGTGGGTGCCCCCTTGCTTGTTTATGTACCACATCACAGTGGTGTTGTCTGTCCGTATCAGTAAATGGTCTTGCTGGAGTTGAGAATGAGTTAATGAGTTGAGTTGGTGTTGAAAGGCCTTGATGGCATGCATTACTGCCAGCATTTCCTTTTAGTTTATATGCAGATGTGTTTCCTTTGGAGACCATTGTCCTTGTATACACCTGCCTTCCATGTGCGCCCCCCATCCAAGGTCTGAGGCATCTGTAGTCATGGTCTGTTATCTGTGGTTTTTTGAATGACATACCTGTGTTTGCCTGGCTCACCGAGGCCCACCATAGGAATTCCTTTTGTAGGCATGGAATGAGAGATATGATTGTCTCCAAGTTGTTGCTGTGTTGAGACCAAATGCTTTTTAGGTACCATTGAAGCTTTCTCATGTGTAGTCTTGCTAATGGAACCAGGAGAATGCAGGATGCCATGTAACCCAGGGCCTGCAGGAATCTCCTTGCAGTCATCTGGGTGAGATTTGCTAAACCTTTGAAATAATGAGTTAACTTTGTCTTCTGTCAGGTAAGCCATCTGAGAGGCTGTGTCTAGTTTGGCTCCTAAGAAGATTATTTGCTGGGATGGCTGCAGTCTTGACTTTTGGAAGTTGACTGTGTATCCCAGAGCTTGAAGTAATCGTATGACATAATCCAGGTTTCTTGTCAACATCAATTTGTCGTCCGCTTGTATGAGGCAGTCGTCCAGGTACGGGTAAATTTGTATCCCTTGGAGCCTGCAATGAGCAATTACTGAAGCCAGGCATTTCGTGAATACTCTGGGCGCAGTAGATAAGCCAAATGGCAATGCTGAGAATTGGTAATGCTCTGGCCCTGCAAGAAATCTGAGGTATCTTCTGCAACTGTGTCTGATAGGGACATGCGGGTATGCCTCCTTGAGGTCCAGAGTAATCAGCCACGACCCCTTGCCCAGCATGGGAAGGAGTTGCTGTAAGGTCAGCATTTTGAACTTTGGTACTATGAGAAAGGTGTTTAATGCGGACAAGTCCAGTATTGGTCTCCATTGAGATTCTTTTCTTGGAACAAGGAACAGTCTTGAGTAAAACCCCTGGTCTTGTTCTTGTTGTGGAACTCTTTCTATTGCTTTCATCTGAGTCAGCAGAGTGATTTGCTCGATAGCCTCTGCCCTCTGATTTTGTGGTAGGTTTGGCATGCCTTGTTTTCTTGGTAAGGTATGAAAATGAAACCTGTACCCTCGGTCTATAATGTCCAAAATCCATTTGTCCTTTGTCAGTCTGTGCCAGTTTTCTGCAAACAGAGATAACTTCCCGCCCAAGGGAGCTTCTAGTTGTTCCCTGGTAGGCGGTAGTAGAGGAAAGTCATTGAGACTGTGGTTGTGGGGCAGGTGAAACCCTTGCGTCACTTCTTTGGTTTCCTGGCTGCCATTGTCGTCCCCTGTAAGGGCCTCTGTATTGGCCTCTTCCTCGGCCACGTCTGTTCTTACCCCTTTGAAACTTTTCTGGATTAGGAAAGGACCAGTTTTTTGAAGGCCAATTCCTACTGAATCTGGGGAGTTGAACCTGGAGGAAATCTTTCACTGTCTGAACTGATTTTGCTTTTTCTTCGATGGTCTTTAACACATCCTTAGCATTCGCACCAAAAAGCTTGTTCTTTTCCAAAGGTGCATCCAGAAGTTTTGCTTTGACATGATCTGGTAGAGGTTGATCTTTTAACCAAGAATGTCTACGAATGACTGCCCCTGTCATAGCTGCCCTACATGAAGCTTCCAGTGCATCATATCCACACTACAGGAAGTGATTGCTTACTTGCTGAGTGTTATGTACAGCTTCCTGCAAAGTCTTCCTGTCTAAAGGATCAGGAGTGGCTAATGTTTTTTGTAAGTCTTCTAACAGATAATTCTGATATTGTAACATATGAAAAAGGCAATTTAAAGCTCTCATAGATAAGGTAGTGGATGTGTAAACCTTTTTGCCCCATCTCTCTAATGACCTAGCTTCCCTGTTGGAGGGCAAAGGATTTTTTGAAGTGGAGGCTGAAACTCCTTTAGGCCCCTGTGAAATAGTTTCTAAGTCAGCAGTATGGGCCCTGTATAAATGGGAATGAGATTCTGGGACCCTGTAATACCTGTCTGGCTTGGCTGGAGCAGGAGGAAGAGAATCAGGGTTAGCACTAGAGTCAGAATACAAATCATCCAGAACATCAAGTACAGGAGGAATAGCTAAGGGCCTGTGCTGAGGCTTCTTAAGGAAAGTACTAAGGTGTTTCCTAGAATCAGAATATTCCTGACCTTGCCACTTGAAATGTTCCCTCATGGTGTGCAGAACTTCCCCAAAAGAAATATCCTCAGGAGGGGAGGCCGAGGGGATGGAATCTTCTGCATCCGAGTCCTCATAGGTCTGAAAGAGCTCTTCCTGGCTATCAGAGTGGACAGAGCCCTCAGAATCTTCATCTGAAGGAGTAGGGTCATAGGGTTCCACCCGGGGCCTTTTATCAGGAGGGGGCTGGGATCCTCTCTCAGGATGGGCTTGTGAACCTCTAATCATGGAAATTAAATCAGCAGCCATGGACATAATTTGTGTCTCAGGAGTCGGCTGAGGTAAGGATTTAGAAGTAATATGCTTTGTTTTGCTGGCTGCCTTAGCCCTAGTGTAGGCCTTAATAGACATGGCCATAGGGGGCCTGGCAGCTCCACGTGCAGGAGTGACCTTGTCTACAGCAATGGTCTCGGGCATTTCCTCGGTTTCGGTATCCGGAGGAAAATCTATAACTGGCGGAGTAATGTCTGGAATCGGGGTCGTCGGTAATGCGGTGTCTTCGGTTCGGAGCGGTGTTGAGACCGTCTCAGAGGGAACCGGAGCACTCGCGCTAGGTTTTGGCGTGGAGTCGGTAGTAGACGCGGGCCGAGGATGTCGGTCCCGGTCTTTTCGCTTTTTGGGAGTTTGCGATGTCGGAAGATCCGACGGCATGGTGTAAGCAAAATTATCACCGAAAAAATCTTCAGCGAACTCCGCCCGGCGCCTGAGAGTGTGCTTGTTGAAGCGAGCACAGGCTACACAGGCCGAGACGTTGTGGTCTAGGCCCAGGCAAGGGAGACAGTAAGAGTGGAAATCCTTATGAGGTATTTGTTTACCACAAGAAAGACAATTGTTAACTTTTTCAGTAATTTCTGACATCGGCTGAGGCAAGAAAAGGTCCCCAACGGGGTACTTAGCTTTTTTGATGACTTCGGTATCGTAGAATACAGGAGCTGACCGACCGGCACTTGCGAACCGCTTCTGCTTCGGGCACCGCGTGGCAAGAAAGACTGAAGAAAATGGCGTCGGCTGATGCTTATATACTCCAGCCGCTCTGACGTCTGAGAGAAATGCGACATCAGCCGACGTCGGACCCAGACTTTGGAATCCGGCCGACCGAGGGCTGCCTGAGGCAGGACAACCCACATGTTATGACTGCAGTTGCATTCTTGAAGGACATCATGCAAAGGTTTCTTCTCTAGATCATCAGTGAGCTAGGGTGCAATTAGGCTGTTATTCCCCAGGTCCAATGGACAAAGGTATGAGTGGAATCTGCAGGGTCACCATGGCTTCTTGCTCCTGGCATGCACACACTGGCAGTTTTGGGCGTTGAGCCCTCTTCTGTTTACATATGGTAATTCCATTAAAAAAGGATCACCTGCCATGTGTTTCCTATACCAAGGCATCAGTTTTTTGAGTGACAGGCTACATGTTTTCTGGCCCACCTCTGACATTTTTCTCAATAAAGTGCAGTATTTCGTTTAAGATGCACTGTGTTATAAGCAGACCTAGTAAGCAAAGGGAGTGGCTATCTTTTAGGGAATATACCTTTGCAAGTACACTTACAAGAGCATTTTTGGGGTACATCAAGAACTTTAGAAACTTAGACAAGTCCGATTAAAAACATTCAGAATCATTAAAAAATATATATTCTATACAGGATCAGCAAAAAGAATGCTCTCAAAAAGGGTACCTACTTGTCACTCATGAAGATGCATCAAAGTTGCCAATAGGCAAAGACAACCCAAAATGCTCTGAACAGCAAAAAACAACTAAAGTAATATCCAGAACACTGGCTCTTGTATCAGCAGCTTATCATTATACAGGGAGAAATTAAACTTGCAGAAACATCTGACAGTCTCTGGGTGAAAATCCAATCTCCCACTTAAGAAATTTTAAGTTATCCCTTCGGTAAATGTATGTCAAGTGCCCCCCTTGACTGAGTGATGAGCCATTTCCTTTGTTCCTTTGCCACCAAGCTACTGGCTATTCTTCATAGCCTTCTTAGTTTCAACTCTCCAACATAAGACTGTTTGTGGAAAACCGCTACTGGATGGAAAGAAAAAGTACAGTTTTGTACCTACCATAAATGTAGATGTCCGAACTGGATAGCATCTGCAGTCATAACAAGTGGGTTGTCCTGTCGTCAGGCAGCCCTTCAGTCAGCCGGATTCCAAAGTCCGGGTCCGGCTTCGGCTGATGTCGCACTCCACCCGACGTCATCTCTGTTGGTCTTCGGGTATAAAGGCATCAGCCGACGCCATTTTCCTCAGTGTTTCTTGCCCCAGATGCCAGTAGCCCTCTTGCAGGCTAAAATTTGGATAGATGCCAATGTTTCCAAATAGATAGAGGTAAACACAACAATAAGCATGTATGTACATATATACGAACAAATACACCATAAAAGACTCCCCCCCCCCCAACAGCTAGCTATTAGAAGGGTAAACACCCTAGGAGTACCACAGCGGGGAAGGAGGGAGGGTAATCCTGACTGCAAATGCTATCCAGTTCGGACATCTACATTTATGGTAGGTACAAAACTGTACTATGTCCTTCATGGATGCATCTGCAGTCATAACAAGTGGGTAGAATACCATAGCCAACTAGGGGAGGAGGATAAAAGTAGATTATGGTGTGTTTAGGATCCCTTGCAGTACAGCAGTGGCAAACCCTGCTCGGGATCTGGAATATAGAGGCAAATTATAATGCTTGGCAAATGTATGCACGGAGGTCCAAGTAGCCGCCTCAATAATGTCTTTGGTTGCCACTCCTCGTAAGAAGGCTGTGGTAGTGGCTGTTGCCCTTGTAGAATGAGGTCTTATGTTCTGTGGAATTGGTTTTCCATGGAAGGAGTAACAGAATCGTATGCAATTTCCTATCCATTTGGAGATTGTCTGTTTGGAAATAGCTTTTCCTTCCCTTCCTGTTGCATAGGCTACAAAAGTTGGTCAGTCTTTCTGCTATTTTTGTTCTGTCCAAGTAGTAGCGTAGCTGTCTATGTACATCCAAGGTATGCAGTATTCTTTCCCTCTGTTTTGTGGGTTGGGAAAGAAGGTAGGTAGGTGGATTGCCTGGTTTAAAGACACTCTGGATACCACCTTGGGCATAAATGTAGGATTAGTCCTCATGGACACTATCTTGGTGGAAGATTAGGAAGGGTTGCACTGCCATTAAGGCCTGTAATTCTGAAACCCTCCTTGCTGAAGTAATTGCCAGTAGGAAAGCAGTTTTCCATGACAGGTGTTGTAGGTCTGCTGTTGCTGCTGGTTCAAAGGGTGATAGTGTCAACTTTTCTAGCACAAAGTTTAAATCCCAAGCTGGTAATGGTGGTTTCCTTGGAGGTTTTACATTCTTGATTCCTCTGAGGAACTGCCTGAGCAAAGGGTGCTTGAAAAACAGGTGGATCAAAGCTGTATTCTGCTGAAATAGCTGATGCATGTATCTTGATGGAGGAGTAGGACAGGCCTGAATGAAGAAGTTCGGCCAGATACTCCAGAATGTTAGGCATATCTATGTTTGACACATCTTTTCCTCTTTCCGTACTCCAGATGACAAACCTTTTCCATTTTCCAGCATAGTTCCTTCTTGTTGAAGGTCTGCGTGCTTCAAGAATAATGTCTTTAACTCTTTGGGAAAGTTCTGGATTAGCTGCTGTTATGTGATGTTCCATGCAGTCAGTTGCAAGGTTTTTAGGTTTGGATGTATGATGCTGTAGTGGTTCTGCGTTAACATCAAAGGCATCAGGGGAATTGTCCACATATTGTTCCGAGACATGCTCCTCAGTAGTGGATACCAGTGTTGTCTTGGCCAGTTTGGAGCTATCAGGATTATCCTTGGACGTTCTTCCTTGATTTTCAGTAGTACCTTGTGTATCAAAGGAAGAGGTGGGAATGCATATGCTGTTAGGCCTTTCCAGTTGAAGGACAGCGAATCCACTTTCCATGCTAATGGGTGGAATGTCCTTGTGCAGAATTTTTTGAGCTGGTGATTGAGAGGTGATGCGAATAGGTCTATCTGTGGCATTCCCCATTTCTTTGAGATGGTCTTGAAGATGTCCGGGTGAAGCTTCCATTCGTGGGCATCCGAAGTGGTTCTGCTTAATATGTCTGCTAGAGTATTGTCTTTCCCTGGTACAAATATTGCCTGTAACTGGATGTTGTAGCTGAGTGCCAGGGTCCACAGCTCCAAGGTCATTCTGCATAGGGGGTATGAATGAGTGCCTCCCTGTTTGTTGATGTACCACATGACTGTGGTGTTGTCTGTCCTTATCATCAACTGGCCCTCTGAGAAATGGTTTGAACTTTTGGATTGCCAGTTTTACTGCCAGCATTTCTTTTAGGTTGATGTGCAGTTGAAGTTGATCCTGTGTCCATAATCCTTGCACGCATTTGTCCAGCATGTGGGCCCCCCATCCTAGGTCTGAAGCGTCTGTTGTGATGGTCTGGCTTGCTTGACATCTGCGAAAGGGTAGGCCTGGGTTTGACTGGCATGCCTGAGCCCACCATAGGAACTCCTGTTTTAAGCATGGAATTAGTGGGATTTCTGTTTCTAGACTGTGTCTGTGTTGGGACCATAAATTCTTTAGGTACCACTGTAGTTTTCTCATATGTAGTCTGGCAAATGGAACCAAGATTATGCATGATGCCATGAAGCCCAAGGCCTGCAGTACTTTTCTTGCTGTTAACTTGTTCAGTTTTGTTAGTGCCAAGAAGTAAAGAGGAAGTTCTTTTGTTTTTCTGTAGTCAGGAATGCCATTTGTTTTACTGTGTCCAATTCAGCCCAAGAATGTCCTTGTTTGGGATGGTATCAGCCTTGACTTTTGTAAATTGACTGTGTATCCCAGTCCTTGTAGCAAGTAAATGACCCTTTGTAAATCTGTTGTCAGCTTGCTTTTGTTGTCCCCTTGTAGCAGGCAGTCGTCCAGGTATGGGTAAATTTGAATTCCCTGAAGTCTGCAATGGGCGATTACTGATGCCAGGCATTTTGTGAATACTCTGGGCGCAGTAGATAAGCCAAAGGGCAATGCTGAGAATTGATAGTGCTCTGATCCTGCAAGAAATCTGAGGTATCTTCTGCAGATTGGTCGAATGGGGACGTTCAGGTATGCCTCCTTGAGATCTAGAGTTACCAGCCAAGACTCCTTGCCCAGCATGGGAAGAAGTTGCTGTAGGGTCAGCATTTTGAATTTTGGGACAATGATGTATGTATTTAAGGTGGACAGGTCGAGAATTGGTCTCCAACTTTTTCCTTTCTTGGAACTAGGAATAGTCTGGAATAGAACCCCTTTCCTTGCTCTGCTGTTGGTACTCTTTCCACAGCTCTCATGTTTGCTAACTCCATTATCTGGCGTAGAGCCTCTGTTTTTTGATTTGGAGGTAGATTTGGCATTCCTCTTTTGACTGGTAAAGTGTGGAAGTGAAACCGGTAACCTTGATCTATGGTTTGTAAAATCCACTTGTCTTTTGTTATGTAGTGCCAGTTCTTTGAAAATAAGGTTAACTTTCCGCCTAGGGGAGCTGCTATTTGTTCCCTGGTAGGCGGATTTAGGGTTAAGTCACTGTGGTTGTGCTGATGTAGTGGCAGTGGCTGTGTCTGTGCCTCTGTTGTTACCTTGCCACTGTCTTCCTCTGTAGGCACCTCCTCTGGATTGGTTTCTGCCTCTGGAACGTCTATTCCTGCCCCTTTGAAATTTTGTGGAGTCAGGAAAGGACCAATTTTGGCAGGCCAGTTCCTGCTAAACCTTGGGGTTGAACCTGCAAGAAATCTTTAACAGTTTGAACAGATTTTGCCTTTTCTTCCATTTTCTTCATAACCTGCTGGGCAGGTGTACCAAACAAACTTGTCTTGTCCATAGGAGCATCTAGCAACTTAGCTTTAACATGATCCGGTAAAGCTTGTTCCTTTAGCCATGCATGCCTTCTTATCACTGTGCCTGTCATGGCTGATCTAAATGAAGCCTCCAGTGCATCATAGCCACATTTTAAGGAATGGTTGCTAACCTGTTGTATGTTATTTACCATCTCTAATACATATTTCTTATCAAGAGATTCATCAGTGGTTAGTTTTTAGTTAACTGATCAAGCATAAACTCTTGGTATTGTATCATGTGAAACTGACAGTTTAAAGCTCTAGCTGAGAGAGTAGCTGAAGT
Source organism: Protopterus annectens (assembly GCF_019279795.1). Lineage (NCBI taxonomy): Eukaryota > Metazoa > Chordata > Ceratodontiformes > Protopteridae > Protopterus > Protopterus annectens. The sequence continues at coordinate 329,401,503 of NC_056738.1, read as the reverse complement.
GTAGACCTTTTACCCCATCTGTCTAATGACCTTGCTTCCCTTTCAGAAGGAATAGGGTTTTAGCTATGGTCGCGCTACTGCCTTGGGACCCTGGGATATAGTTTCTGGGTCTGCAAGTGGAGCCTTGTAAAGGTGGTGATGAGTATCTGGCACCCTGTAAAATCTGTCTGGTTTGGCAGGGGCTGGGGGTAAAGAATCTGGAGCGGAGCAAACATCATTGAAAGCATCATCCACCACAGAGAGAACAGGAGGTATAGCTAAGGGCCTGTGCTGTGGGAGGTGCAGAAAGGTCCTAAGTCTTTTCTGGAGTCTGAAAAATCCTGTTGCTGCCATTGGAACTGTTCTCGCATGGCATGCAAGGTTTCCCCAAAGGAGAATTCTTCTGGTGGGGAAGCAGCTGGAATGGATTCTTCAGCATCAGAATCTTCAAAATTGGAGAAGGGAGCCTCTGGCTGGTCAGTTATGTCTGATTCATCAGCAGAATCATCAGAGGACACTGGCTCGGGGCTCTGCCCTAGGTCTCTTCTCTGGGGCTGAGAGGCCCTGTCTGGGTGAGATTGAGATCCTCTAATTAAAGAAATTAAATCTTCTGCCAAAGTAAGCATTTGAGAACTAGAAGAGGGCCTGGATGTGGGGGGTTTAACAGGCACTGTTTTAGTAGTCTTGGCTGCTTTAGCCCTGGCGAAGGCCTTAATGGACATGGCTGCTGGAGGCCTAGCAGCACCACGTGCTGGGGTAGAGACATCCAAGGGGATGGTGTCTGATAAGTCAACCACCGTAGTGGGTAAAATTTCTGAGGTCAATTCAAGAGTTGTAGCAGGGGCCTCAGTTGTAGGAATAGGTTCAGCTGTACTTTGTTCAGTTTTCTCGGTTTCGGCCGAAACCGAGACACTCGCGGTTTGCTTGACCATGGTTTCGGCCAAAACCGCGGACCGCGAGTGTCGGTCTTTATCTTTGCGTTTTTTAGTAGATTGGGTAGTCGGAGGATCCGACGGCATAATGTACGCAAAATTAGAACCGAAAAACTGTTCTGCAAACTCCGACCGACGCCTAAGCGTTCGTCGGTTGAAAGAAGCACAGGCCGAACAGGCTGCTACGTCGTGGGCTGGGCCTAAACAAGGCAGACAGTAAGAGTGGAAATCTTTATGAGGTATTTGTTTCCCACAGTTTAAACAATTGTTAACTTTTTCTGACATCGGCTGAGGCAAGAATGTGTCCCCAACGCGGTACTTAGCTTTAGAAGTCTTCGCAGTAGTATTCGGTAGCAGTAATCTCTGGATCCGACCGACCGGCACTTGCGAACAGCTTCTGCTTGAGCCAGCGGCAAGAAAGACTGAGGAAAATGGCGTCGGCTGATGCCTTTATACCCGAAGACCAACAGAGATGACGTCGGGTGGAGTGCGACATCAGCCGAAGCCGGACCCGGACTTTGGAATCCGGCCGACTGAAGGGCTGCCTGACGACAGGACAACCCACTTGTTATGACTGCAGATGCATCCATGAAGGACATCTGCTGTATGCGAGTACTGGACAGTGAAAGAGTTATTTTACTGCTTTGAGTGCTCTGCCCTTGTCCTCCCTTTTTTCTTTTGTTTGAAATAGTAAAAAGTAAATCCTTCTCTGGGAGTGTACTTAGGAGCTGTCTTTTGTTATCTTCAGGTAGAAGACGTAATGTCCTGGCCCACAGTAAAATATATAAAACAATGAACCACTGATTAAAAATTTAATTGCAGGTACAGCCTGGGGCACTGAACACCTGCTTACAGATTTCAACTTTGAAAGTCATAATACAAAAAGATTAATAAGTTTATTTTGTATTGGCTAAATCTAAGACTTCAGTATAGTCAGATAACAAAACTACAGAGAACTAATGAAAACACTTAAGGAAAATACAGTCAAGTAAACTGCTCTGAACATGGTACCTATCAACACATTTACAAGGGGTTCATAATGGTGTAGCTCAAAGAGATAAGACACAATGGAACACTAATCAGAAAATTCCTCTGGGTAACTCCATGTCTCTCACATTCAGCTCTGTGAGGCATAATGAATGATTATCACAAATTTCAGATACTTGTATAACTGCTGGCAAATAAGGCAAGGCACTATGCAATGGTCCAATGCAGAAGTCTGTGAGTAAAGGTCATAGTTTTGGTGTATGGAAACCAAGCAAGTTTATATCCTTAGCAAGTTTGTACCCGAACCCCTGTCCTTTCCACCATGAAAGCTGGGTCCTAAGTGACCCTAAGATTATGCTCACAATATGAGCCAGAATATCAGCTGAAGGAAGGGGTGAAGCAGTCACCATGCTGACTAACAAAAATACCTAAGACACAGAAATGAGCCAATATGGCTCCTATGAATTAAAAACCTGCATTCAGAAGACCTCCCCACTGGGGGAAAAAAGTTTTATTTCTAACAATTTAGACCAGAACATACCTCAGGAATATGCTCCGCAATAATTTTGGTAACAGCATAAATGCAGAACCTCTTAAAAAAGACATCATCAATCTTTTGAGCAACGAGATCTAGAAAAAAAAAACATTTGTAAAAAAGTTATGCTGCGTAATCAAACCTGAACCAACAGTTTAAAATCAAACAAAAATGAACAAAATTAATTCATCCGTGAAACCACACTGAAGTCCTCCTAAGAGGCAATAGGTTAGTCTGCATTTCCCCAGCACTCCCTGTTATCCCTACCTACTAGTTAAAAATGTTTACATCAGGAAGGAGACCTCTCCACAAAGCCCAAGTCTGAAAATCAGATTCATGGAATAAGTTACTTTAAAAATTTGAAAATAAAAGTTAAGTACTCATCACAACTCTGCATCTGTATTGTTCATTTTCATTCTCTCAATGAATAGGTCTTGAATCCAAGTTTGGATCCAATTCAAGTGCATTTCTTCCATACTCTTGGATCAGACTCTAAAGCTCCTCCCTTTACCCATAATGACACAGATCCCTGTATTACCTCAGAGTTTGCTGCTCTACCTGAAAAAAAGATAGACAAAATAGGGCCTCAAACAGGAGCAATGGTTCCAAAATTTCTATAAGATCACTCCAAAGGAAAAAGGGAAGGAGGTGGGGAAGTTGAGGAAGAATGAAAATGACCACCACAGATGCACTGTTATGGTGCGCAAATGACTTTTATATCCGATATTCTCATTTTCATTAATTCCTCAATGAATGGGACAGGGTCCCTGGCTACAATAACCTTGGGTGGCCCTCACAGAAAGGTGTTCCAGACTACCACAGAACCAAACGCAGCTCTGCTTCGGAAAATGAGATCCATCTTGTAATGACAGTGCAATAAATGTATGAGCATTAGACTGTGTGGCTGCAGTGCACATATCACTTTAGAGACTGGTTTTCCCAATCTACTTGGGGCAAAAGAGATGAACTGATCAGTTTTTCTAAAAAAAATTCTTCGACTATGAAGATAAAAACAAAGCTATTTATGCACACGTAAAAGGTGAAGCAAGTATTTGCCTTTATTAGAAAAAATTAAGAAAGAACATGGGTAAATTGATCACTTGGTTGACATTTGACTCAGAGGCTACTTCGAGCAGAAAGGATGGATTAGTACAAAAAGTGACCCCCATCTTTGTGAAAGGTCAACTAAGACATCAGAATAGTCCTGATGAGTTTGTTGGCTAGCATGCTGGATTTACCTGGTATGTACGTTGCTACAAGAAAGCAGATGGAGATCACCCACTGCCACACTCTCACTGCTTCTCAAAGGGGGGTGGGGGACCAGGATAGTACAGTTGTGTACACTTAACATAAATGTAGATGTTCGGGTGTATTCACTGTTGCAGTCATTACATTTGGGTAATCTGCTGGCAGGTTGCCCTCAGTCGGCCTGATTAACAAAGTCTTTGGTCCTGCGTCGGTTGCTGTCCCTTCTTACATGACGTCCGGTCGTCAGGGGTATAAAACATGCAGCCAACGCCACTACATCAGTTTTTCTTGCCCCAGATGTCAGGTGCCCCCCAAATGGGGAGCAAAATATATAAATAATTTAAAACACAAAAATATATATACCTCCAAACAAAAGCAAATACACCAAAAAGGCTTTTAAAGTGTAGTAAAAGAAAGGAGAGGCATAAAAAGAGAAAGAAACAGGGGGCTGGAGAGAGGGTAACCAGGACTGCAACAGTGAATACACTAACATCTTCATTTATGGTAAGTGTACACAATTGTACTATGTTCTTCGTGTTTAACTGTTGAGTCATTACGTTTGGGTAGACTGCCAAAGCTATGGTTGGGAGGATGGATTTATACAGCATTACGACCGGAAGTGGCAAAGCCAGCTCTGGATTTAGAGAAAATTGGTAAATGATGGTGCTTGGTGAAAGTATGAACTGAACTTCAGGTAGCAGCTTCTAGAATATCCCTGGTAGGAACACCTCTGAGAAAGGCTGTAGAAATAGATGCAGCCCTGGTAGAATGGGATCTGATCCCCTGGGGGATAGGTTTTGCAGGACGCTTATATCAGAAATGAATACAATGGCTTATCCATTTTGAAATGGTTTGCTTTGAAATAGCCTTCTGCCCCTGCAGCAAATGCTACCAGCAGTTCAGATTTTCTTCGAGATTTAGCCCTGTGCAAGTAAATTCTAAGTTGTCTGTGTACATCTATGAATGCAGAATTTGCTCCCCCTTGTTCTGTGGATTGGGAAAGAAAGTTGGCAAATGAATGGACTGATTACCACACTGGATACCACCTTGGGCATGAAGTATGGGTTGGTCCTGAGTGAACCCCTGTCCGCATTAAAGATGATGAAAGGCTCCACTGCCATAAGGGCCTGTAATTCAGAAATCCTTCTACCCGAAGTGATTGCTAAAAGGAAGGCCTTTTTCCAGGAAAGGAATTTTAAGTCTGCAAGTAGCAGCTGGCTCGAAAGGAGGAAGAGTGAGTTTCCCCAATACAAAGTTAAGGTCCCAGGCAGGGGTTGGAGCTCTCCTGGGTGGCCCCAAGTTTTTGGCCCTTCTGAGATACTGCTTTAGCAGAGGATGAGAGAAGAGGGATGGGGTTCTGTGTTGTAATGAGCTGAAATGGCTGAGGCATGGATTTTTATGGAAGAAAAGGACAGGCCCTTATGAAGCATCTCAGTTAAGTATTGCAAAATCTGAGGTAAACTGGGCAATGCTGTACTCATCCCTTGAGATTGATTCCAGGCACAAAATCTTTTCCATTTACCAGCATATAATTTTCTAGTACTAGGTCTTCTCGCCTCCAGAATGACATCCATCACAGGTTTACTGAGGGATACTAAGGGGGAATTTAAGTGATTAGCCAAGCTGCAAGATTCAATGTTTGGAGCTGAGGGTGCAGAATTTGGTTGTTCTGCTGAGCCATTAAGGAAGGTGTCTGAGGCAGTTGCTATGGAGAAATTTGTGAAAGACTGCGTAGGAGTGGGTACCAGTGTTGGCGAGGCCAGTCTGGAGCAATCAAAACAATTTTTGGTTTGTCCTGTTTGACTTTTAATAGAACTTTGGAGAGCAGAGGCGGGGGGCAGACTGATACGTTTTCCCAGCTGAAGGACAGAGCATCCACTTTCCAGGCTTTTTTGTGAGTTCTTTCAAAATTTGTCCAACTGGTAGTTCTGGGGTGAGGCAAAAAGATCTAGGTCTGGGCTCCCCCATTTGTGTCTCAACATGTTGAAAATCGGTGGTTCCAATTTCCATTTGTGTGAGTCCATGAGGTTTCTGCTTAGTTCGTCTGCCAAAATATTAATCTTTCCTGGCAGGAATTGAGCTTGTAGCTATACTTGATAGCTCAAGGCTGTGTTCCACAATGCCATGGCTAGTCTGCAGAGGGGGTAGGAATGTGTACCCCCCCCCTGCTTGTTTATGTACCACATAACTGTGGTGTTGTCCATCTTTACCAGTAGTAGTCCTGGATAAAGGTAGTCCTGGAAGGCTGTCAGAGCATTCTGTACAGCTAGCATTTCTTTTTGATTGATATGAAGGTGCATTTGATTTGGGCTCCATTTGCCCTGAATGCACTTCCCTGCCAGATGAGCCCCCCAGGCATAGTCTGATGCGTCTGTAGTTAGGGTTTGGGCGGCAGGGGGTGGTGTGAATGGCAGTCACTTGTTTTGGTGGCAGGCCTCTGCCCACCATAGGAACTCTAGTTGCAGGCAAGGTATGATAGAAATCATTGTTTCCAGGCTGTGACAATGTTGACTCCATAAACTTTAAGTACCACTGAAGTTTCCTCATATACAGTCTTGCATTTGGAATTAGAAGAATGCAGGAGGCCATGAACCCCAAGGCTTGCAGTATTTGTCTTGCAGATAGCAGGGTTTTTGTGGCCACCTGTTTGAAGTAAATCACCAAATAAGTTTGCTTTTCTGGCACAAGGAAAGCCATCTGGGCAGTTGTATTCAAGCTCGCACCCAGGAATGTAATTTTTTGAGAGGGTACAAGTTGTGATTTCTTTTCATTTATTTACCCTAGACAAGTTGGAATTCTTTTTACAAACGCCAGATGTTTTAGAAGAATGTCCTTGTTTTCTGCCTGAATTAGACAATCGTCCAGGTATGGATATATTTGAATATTTCTTTGCCTGCAAAATGCAATTACTGGAGCCAGGCATTTTGTAAATACCCTGGGCGCAGTAGATAAGCCAAAGGGCAGTGCAGAGAACTGATAATACATGTAAGCCTGCTTTGAAGCGGAGGTATCTTCTGTAAGATTCCCTGATTGGGATATGCAGGTATGCCTCTTAAATCTAGAGTTGCCAACCAGGCATCTTTGCCTAGCATAAGAAGTAACTGGTGAAGAGTCAGCATCTTGAATTTTGGAATGTCCAGAAAAGTGTTTAGAGTACACAGGTTCAGAATTGGATACCATGATTTGTCTTTTCTGGGTACCAGGAAAAGTCTGGAATAGAAACCTTGTCCCTTTTTCCTCCTCTGGTACTAGTTGAATTGCCCCCATGTGTAGGAGGGAAAGTACTTGTTTCTGTGCCACTGTCCACTAATTTGGGGGCAGGTCTGGCCATCCGTTTGGAGTTGGCAATGTGTGGAAATGAAATCTGTATCCCTGGGACACTACATTTAAAACCCATTTGTCCTGAGTTATAGGTTGCCATTTTTTTGCACGAAGAGCCAGTTTTCCCGCCAAAGGGGCGGCTAAGAGGTAAGTGCTTGGTAAATGTAAAGGAAAGTCATTGAGACTGTTTACCATAGGGTGGTGTCTTGTTTCCAGATTTGGAAGCAGAGGTACCCCATTGCTTAGTTCTGAAAGTCCCTTGGGACTGAAACCTGGTGCTTTTGGAATGTCTGGGTTTGGCTTGAGTGGCTCTGAAAGGAACTGGAAAGGACCAGTTCTTAGTAGGCCAGTGCCTATTAAATCTTGGAGGTTGTACTTGTAAGAAATCTTTCACAGTTTGCATAGATTTAGCTTTATCTTCCATCTTTTTTAGAACTTCTTCAGCCTTATTGCCAGACAGCCCTGCTGCAAAGGAGCATCCAACAATTTTGCTTTAACATGAACAGGCAGAGACTGTTCCTTAAGCCAAGCATGCCTTCTGAGCACAGACCCAGTAACAGCAGCCCTGCAAGAGGCCTCCAAGGAATCAAAACCACATTGCAGAGTATGTTTTCCAACTTGTTCAGCTGAATGCAATAAATCCTGTAAATCCTTAATTTTCCACACAGTCAGAAATCAACATACTTTTCTGTTTAAGCAGTCCCATGACATGCTGTTGATATTTTAGCATATGGAATTGACAGTTTAAAGCTCTGACTGCCAAGGTTGCAGAAGTACAGACCTTTTTACCACATCTATCCAGTGCCCTGGAGTCTCTATCAGAAGGAGTTGGATTCTTAGCAGTAGAAGCCTTAATGCCCTTTGGCCCCTGAGAAATGGTTTCAGGGTCCGCAACAGGATTTCTGAAAAGGAATTTGTGGGAGTCAGGAAACCTGTAGTATCTGTCTAGCTTACAAGAGGCCAGAGGCAGGGAATCAGGAGCCTACTGGATTCTGAACACGCAACAATGTCTAGTACAGGAGGTATAGCCTAAGATCTATGCTGAGGAAGGAGGAAATCCCTAAGCCTTTTTTTTGGATTCAGAAAAATCCTGACTTTCCCAGTGGAAATGCTCCCTTAAGGTATGCAAAGTTTACCCAAAGGAAAAATCCTAAGGGGGAGAAGCAGAAGGAATGGAATTCTCTGCATCATAGTCCTCATAAGTAGGTATGGACAAATCCTGTTCATTAAAAGAAACAGAGTCCTGTTCGGAAGAATCATAGTCAAGTTCAGCCCTGGGCCTCTTAGGGTGGGGTGGGGTGGGGGGGTTGACTACCCCAGATTAGAATAATTAAATCTTCAGCCATTTTGATAATTTGTTTTTTTAGGCATAGGGGCCTGAACATGCGGCCTGGGCTTTGTTTTTTTAGACAGATTGAGATTTTTCCCTTAAAATTGAAGGTGGCGTCGGTTTAATATACAAATCTGTAGGCCTGAATACACTCTCAGAAGCCGGTGCCTGCACAGCGGCTCCAGACCATCCAAAGTAGAGACATCCCCGGGTTCCATAGGTGAAGCATCTCACTGCATACCGGACTCCGAATGGGTCTCAGTAGAGGCCTGCGAATCAGAAGTAGTGGGTATCAGAAGCTGCGAAAGCACCTCACTGAGTACCGGCGAACTGGCTTAAATGAAGCGTTGTCAGCAGTTTTGGACCTCAACGGCATGTCTTTTTCTTTGCGTTTTTTTGATATTCCGGTAGTCAGATGGCTAACAGATGTCATTTCTGGATAATTAAATCGAGAACCGAAATATTTAGAAGCAAAAAGGTACAGACGACGGATAGTGCACTAATTAAATAAAGCACAAAACTGACAGCAAGGTACGTCGTGGTCAGGGCCTGTGCAAGGAATACAGTACAAATGGAAATCCTTATGAGGTTTTTGCTTCCCCACAAGTAATATAATTATTAACTTTTACTGACATCGGTAAGGAGCAAGAAAAAAAAGTTTCCCCAACGGGGTACTTAGCTTTTTAGTTGAAGACTTCAGTTCTGAAACTCGAAAACGAAAATTTCAGGAGTCTGCCGACCGGCACTTGCGAACTGCTGCTGCTTCAGGCACCGTGCAGCAAGAAAGACTGATGTAATGGCGCCGGCTGCATGTTTTATACCCCTGACAACCTGACGTCATGGAAGAAGTGATAGCAACCGACGCAGGACCCAAGACTTTGTTAATCAGGCCGACTGAGGGCAACCTGCCAGCAGATTACCCAAACGTAATGACTGCAACAGTGAAACACGAAGAACATCCCTTGTTTTCTGATGTATCAAACCGACATGTCCATTTGGATAGCAACTGCTCCTATGGAGAGAGTTCTGAAAAACCTGCAACTGTAGCAGGACCGCTCTCATCTCTATGATACTGATATCCAAATTGGCCTCTTCTGGGAACCATATGCCTTGGACAGTCTGTCCCAAGAAAGATCCTACCACCCCAACTGGGAGGCATCTGTGCTCACTGTGGTACTGGGGGTAAGATGACCCTGACAAACTTGACATGGTGGGAGTAGCAGAAGCAGATATTTTTCTCATCTAGCAGGAAAGAATAGTTGTGTAAAATCTTACCATAACCGTAGATGTCCTTCTCTTCCATGTTGCAGTACTCATACTGTGGGATTTCCAGCCCCCAGGTGACCAGACATTAGCTCCTATACAAAAGCTTAAATCATGGCTGCCGTAGGTGCGTGGAATGTTACATGTAGGACCATAAACCATGGAGTATAAATGTGACGTCTGCACGCAGAGACCTCAGAACGTGAAGCCCAGAGACGAGACTATAAGGCCAAGGAGAAGCAAAAGCAAATGTCCTTGCAGGGCTGTAGAGTGTGTCCTGTAGTGAGGGGATACACTAGAGAAGACAGATATCAGGGGGGTGGAGGGTGGGAAGGATTAATGCAACATGGAAGAGGAGGACATTATGGTTATGGTAAGATTTTACACAACTATTCTATGTCCTTCTATTCCCATGTTACAGTACTCGTACTGTGGGAGAGCACCACAGCTAGGAGGAATGCTGGGAGGTAGCAGAGGTTGAATATTCTAGGAATCCTTGCAGGACTGCCCTGGCAAATCCTGCACTGGCTCTAGAGACCTGGTCCAGCTTGTAGTGCTTAGTGAAGGTATGGACTGTGGACCAGGTAGGCTGCCTCCATGATGGAATGGAAGCGGTCTCTAGTCCTTTCATGAAGGCCTTTGAGGTAAGCCATGCCTCTGGTAGAATGCGCTCGCATGCCTTGAGGCAATGGTTTGTGATGATGGCAGTAGCAAAAAAGGATGGATTTTCTGATCCAGGAGGAGATCGTTTGTTTGGAGACTGCCTTACCCAAGGCCCTGGGATGGAAGGAAATTAACAGTTGCTCAGATTTTCTGAAAGACTTGGTTTTGTCCAAGTAGAATCTCAGTTGCCTACATACATCTGGGGAATGGAGAATCCTCTCCAAGTAGTTAGTAGGGGAGGGGAAGAAGGTGGGTAGGTGAACAGAAAGGTTTAAGGATAGTTCGTTAACTACTTTGGGCATAAAGGAGGGGTTAGTGCGTAGATTGACCTGTCATTGTGGAAGGTGGTGGGAGGGCAAGACATCAGGGCCTGTAATTCAGACATTCTTCTAGCAGAGGCAATGGCCACTAATAGGATGGTTTTCCATGTGCACATCTGAAAAGATGCTGTACTGGCGGGCTCAAAAGGGGGTAGGGGTAAGCTTTTCCAGCATGAAGTTGAGGTCCCAGGGAGGAGGGATGGGCTTTCTTGGTGGTCTGATGTGCAAGACCCTTCTCAAGAAAGTCTTACATCCAGTCTGGAAAGAAGAGGCGGCTGTAAAGGCAAGCATGCAGAAACAGCTGAAAGATGGACTTTGACAGAAGAGTAAGCTAGTCCCTCCTTAATGAATCTGCAGGTATAGTTCAGGACCAAGGGAGTATCTGCCAGAAATGGGTCCTTGTTTCTAAGAAAACACCATTTCGAGACACACTGCCATTTAGACAAGTAGTTTTTTTTTTTAGCAAATGGTTTCCTGGCCTCCCTCAGGACTGACAGCACATCATCTAAGTAGTGTTGTCTAAAAGGGATCAAAAGTTGATCACCCACAGAGTTAGCTGTAGTAAAGACAGTTGTGGATGCAGGCGGGATCTCTGTTGCTGAGTCAGTAGGTCTACCTTGTGGGGTAACTTGCGGTGATTTCCCTTGGCTAGTGAAAACAGAAGGGGGAACCAGTGTTGCCGTGGCAAATAGGGAGTCACCAGCAAGATTTTTGATTGTTGCTTCTTGATTTTCAGAAGGACTCTTTGAATTAGAGGGAAGGGGGTGAAGGCATTTTGGTACATTCCCCGCCATGAAAAACTGAAGGCATCCACTCTCCAAGCTAGTGGCGAGTTCTGCTGCAAAATCAGTTCAGTTGTCTGTTCTGGGGGGAAGGCAAACAGATCCACTTGTGGTGTGCCCCACTGGTGGACTATGTGTAGGAAGGTATCCCTGTGCAACATCCATTCGTGTTGCAGAGAGGTGGTTCTGCTGAACAACTCTGCTTGCTTGTTTTCCTGAGGGGATGTATGAAACTTTCAGAAAGAGGCTGTGTTTTACTGCTATTTCCCACATTTGCAGGGTTATCCAGCATAATTGGTATGCCTTTGCCCATCCTTGTTTAGGTACCACATGACAGTAGTGCTGTCTGTCACAATGTGAAGTATCCCTGGTTGCACCATGGAAAGGAAGACTTTTACAGCTAGTAGGACAGCAGTCATTTCCCTGGCATTGATGTGCTGTTTTTGCAGAGCAGGGGACCAGCACTGTTGTACCCTGTAGCCCTGCAGGGTTGCTCCCCATCCTAGGTCTGATGCATCTGTGTGCAGAGACTGGGAAGTGGGAGGGAGCTGCAGAGGAATTTCTGGTTGTTGGAAACCTGCTGAATCCACCACTTCAGCTCTAATTTTAGACAGGGCAGAAGGGCGATGAGTTTGTCTAGAGGTTGTTGGCTCTGTGACCAAACATTCTTTAGGTACCATTGGAATTTCCTCATGTGCAGCCTTGCTGGTGGGAGCATGGGGATAGTGGCAGCCATGACACATAGTTTGTAGAAACTGTCTTGAAGTTAGGTGTGATTCTGTCAATAGACATGGAAAATGGGAGGAGAGGGATTGTACCTGGTCTGGTGGCAAGAAGGATCGCATTCGATTTGCTCTGATTCTGCACCCTAAGAAAACCTTGTCCTGTTATAAGAGAAGATTTTTGGAGGTTGAGGATGAAACCCAGGTTTAGTAGGGACATGGTGAACTTTTAGTTATGTACTCACCATAACTTCAGATGTTTGGGATCCATCTCGCCTACATTCTGAATGATGGGTTCGGAGCCGATCCCTCGGCTCCGACTCGGCACGCTTATGCCAAAGAGCGAAGTCTCTTATTGGCTGAGCTTACTATATCCCAGGATGCACCACCACCAGTCCCCCAGATCTAGTTTGTCCGCATACATGCACACATGCATACCCTGCTTATATAACATCGTCAGATGAAACAAGATAAAACAGTGGAGCTCAAAACCGTTCAATCTCTTCTGATCTGCAAGGCAGGGGGAAGGAGGGTGGGTATGAGGAATGTAGGCGAGATGGATCCCAAACATCTGAAGTTATGGTGAGTACATAACTAAAAGATGTTATGTGATCCTATCTCGCCTACATTCTGAATGATGGGACAGCGTCCTAGCACCTGAATCCTGGGTGGCTCACTGGAAAACACTCCTGAGTACCGTGGAACCAAATGAAGCTCGTCCTTTAGATGCCACATCCAATTTGTAGTGGGAAATGAAAGTGTGCGGGTTGGACCAAGTAGCCGCAGCACAAATTTCGAAATAGCGACTTGGAATGAAAAGCTACAGAAGTAGCCATAGCTCTGGTAGAATGAGCTTTGATAGATGATGCAAGTTGCTTATTCAAGAAGAATAGGCCTGAGTTATGCAATCTCTGATCCATTTTGAGATTGTAGCTTTTGTGATGGTTTGGCCCAATTTATTATCTGAGAAGGACACAAACAACTGGTCTGACTTACGAAGTTGCTGAGTCCTGTCTAAATAGAAGCGTAATTGCCTGTGAACATCCAATTTATGGAGAGTGTATTCTGCTTCATTAGAGAATTTTGGAAAGAAAACTGGTAGTTCTAGAGATTGTTGAAGACAGAAACTAGAGCAGACCTTTGGGACAAAGGATGGATTAGGCCTAAGTGATACTCTATCTTTGTGGAAAATCAAATACGGTGGTTTAATAGACAGGGCTTGAAGCTCTGAGACTCTTCTTGCCGAAGTAATAGCCACTAAGAATGCCGTTTTCCATGACAAATATTTTAATTCGCATGTAGCAGCCGGTTCAAAAGGGGGAGATGTTAATGCGCGAAGCACCAAATCAAGATCCCACGGAGGTGCAGGATGAAAAACTGGTGGTCTTAACAGACTCGCACCTTTAATGAACATTTTGCATAGTCTGCTGCTCATCAAAGGAGGATCCGTGGATTCATGGAATTTAGAGATAGCAGCTAGTTGAACTTTAATAGTTGAGACAGAAGATCCCTGATTAAATAGGGATGTTAAGAATTTCAAAACCTCTGGGACAGGAGCAGTGATAGGGTCTAAGCCCTTGAGTTGAGCCCAGATAGCAAACCTCTTCCACTTACTGAGGTACAATTTGTTAGTGGTGGGTTTGTGGGCCGAAGATAAAATGTGAACAACTTCCGGGTCTAGTGTGTGACTTCTAACTAAGGTTGGAAGTGGAGGAGCCAAGCTGTCAATTTCAGAGATTGAAGGGACTGATGCCAATGTCCCGACTGATGGATTAGCAAATCCGGGATCAGGTCTAAGGTCCACGGATCGTCCACTGCATGCTTTTTCAGGTAAGGAAACCATATCTGACGAGGCCAGTATGGGGCAATCAGAATCATTGAAGACCCTAGCTGAGAAGCTTTTTGAATAACTTTGGGAAGGAGTGGAATTGGAGGAAAAGCATAAAGTAACCCTGTTGGCCAAGGTTGTGCTAGAGCATCCATGGCTGGTACTTCCTGATGTGGAATCAAGGAGAAGAACCTTTGGCACTTGGTGTTTTGTAGAGTCGCAAATAGGTCGCAGCACGGCGTCCCCCATCTCTTGAAAACCTGGGCTGCTACTGTGCGGTTTAGAGACCATTCGTGAGGAGAGAGAATCGTCCTGCTTAATTTGTCCGCCAATACATTTGACTTTCCCGGGATGTGGGTCGCTACCAAGAAGCGGTTGGTAGCTACAGCCCATTCCCACACTCTCATGGCCTCTCTGCAAAGGGGATACGATCTGGTCCCTCCTTGTTTGTTCAGATACCAAACCACCGACATGTTGTCTGTGTGGATGGCGATGATGCCCTGAGGAAGAAACTTGTGTAAGGCCTGTAGGGATAGAAGTACAGCCCTCATCTCCAGCACGTTGATGTGGAGAAGAGCTTCGTCCGGAAGCCAGGAGCCCTGAACTAGCCTGCCCAGACAATGCTGACGCCACCCTATCTGGGAGGCATCTGTCGTCTGGGTAACCACTGGTGGGGAGAACAAAGGGTTTTCCCTGATTCAAGTTGGATGTCTGAAGTCACCAGCGAAGGTCCCTTTGCATATTTCCGTAATCATGATGTGATGATTGAGGGAAGATCTTGAAAGGACCATTGAGTTGACAAGAGCCACTGAAGAATCCTCATGTGTAACCTTGCTAGAGGAACTAAAAGTACCGTGGCAGACATTGAGCCTAGAACCTGTAGGACCATCCTGGCTGGGGCTTTGGATCTCGAGATCAGAGCTTGAACTTGGCCCTGTAAAGTTCGGATCCTTTCGGCAGGAAGAAAGACGCATCAATCTTGAGTCTATCTCTGCTCCTATAAACTTTATGCTGAGAGGGCAGCAAGACAGACTTTGACCAATTGAATGTAATCCCTAGGGAAACACCCAGGAGATGGTGGCTTTGAGGTTGTCCATAAGTAGATGCCTGGTGGTGGCAGTCAGGAGCCAGTCGTCGAGATAGGGAAACACTTGGAATCCAAGACTCCTCAGGTGAGCCGTCACTACTGCTAAACACTTGGTGAACACCCTGGGGGCTGTGGTGAGACCAAAGGGCAGAGCACAAAATTGGTAATGACTGGCTCCCAGGCTGAAGCGCAGATACCTTCTGGACGCCTGATGTATCGGTATGTGATAATAGGCGTCCTTGAGGTCTATGGAGCACATCCAAACATCCTTCTCCAACAACGGGAGAATGGATTGCAACGTGACCATTCGGAATTTGGATTTTGTGACGGATAGGTTCAGTCTGCTGAGATCCAATATTGGTCTCAGGTCCCCTGTCTTTTTTGGCACTAAAAAGAACCTGGAGTAATTTCCTGATCCGATTTGGTCTGTGGGGACCGGTTGGATGACTCCTTTTTCTAGCAGCTTTGAAGCTTCTGCGGCTGCTATTTCCCTCTGACTGGGTGGCGGGTCCGGGATTCTCTTGGACGGAGGGGGTGAGTATTTGAATGGGATGGTGTAACCTCCGGCAATTATCCGAAGCACCCATCTGTCCTGAGTGATTGACTCCCAGGCTTTTAGGTGCTTGGCAAAACGACACCCGACTGGCTCCGGAGCAGCACAGCCGGGCAATCCCTCATGTCGTGTGGGAGGCTGAAGAGCCACGAAAGGACTCGCGGTCTCCAGAATTGCGGGGCCCTCTGCCGCCTCTGGGACGGCGTCTCCCTGAAAAATTTCCCCGCCCTCTGCCTCTGGACGGGGAATCTTCCTGCTGTTGGGAGAAAAACTTGCGAGATTTTGAACCACATTTTCCCCTCCTTTGGCCTTGGGGTAAGGCCGAAGGGAGTGGAATAACGGGCCCCTACGGCAGATAACGTTTTCCCTCTTGCTCACAGCGGGTAAGGGTGTCTTTCACCTTGGGTCCAAACAATGAGGACCCATCAAGGGAGCGTCGGCGAAGGAAGACTTGAAGGCCTCCATGAACTGACACAAGCGGAGCCAGGCTTGTCTCGTAGAGCCACGCCTGTGCCTGCCGCTCTACCGCCCCTTCGGCCGCATAGGAAATGAGCCTCATGGACGAGTTAGCAATTGGCGTAAGGATAGCCAACTGAGAGCTAACGGACTGGGCTAGCTGCTCAGGTAGGTTACCCGAGAGGAATCTGACAACTCCTTGACCAGATCCCTCTGAAGCCTGGTAAAATGTGCCAAATAATTCAGAGACCTTAAGGTAAAGGCCGCTGAAGTCAGGGTGCGCTTCCGTACCTATCCATACTCCTAGACTCCTTATTAGGAGGATGGATGGACGTTGAAGCCTCTGCCACGTCCTGTTGTGTAGCAGATGCCACCACCATGGCATCTACAGCCACGCCTTTAGTAAGGAACTCCTTCTCGGGGAGCAGATAAGAATTTGTTTGGACGAGAAGGGACTGGTTCCACGGTATCCGGGTGTTCCAACGCCCTTCGACAAACTAAATCCAGAAGCTCGTCGAAGGGCGGAGACACCCAGGAGGCGGAGGGCTGAGCCCCAAAGGCCTTGAGGAGCACTGATTCGTCCGCAGAGGGGTTTGGACATCCAGCCGCCTCGTTGTTTGAGGATCTCTAAGATGTCTGCAAAGAGACATCATCCGAGGGCGACTTAGGGGACCCTCCGCATCATCCATATCAGTGTCCGATGTAATAGACTCGGGGAGTCCACGTGCTTCCTCTTGCACGATCTCTTCCTTGGGGGTTCCTCTGAAGACGACTCCGAAGAACCCTCAGGAGGAGGGGAACCCCCACTGGGGGTAACCTCAGGCCTCGGGGCTCCGCTGGCTACGGACAGGGGAACTGCCAAAGACCCAGTCTCCACGCCCAGGGAAGGTGCTGGTAGAACCGGAGAGATGGCCGAAGAGGATTTGGCCAAGGCACTCCTCATGGCCCTGAAAGCCGGACCCCCAGAATCCTGGGAGAGTCCGGTCTCCGGGGCCATGATGGCAGACGGAAGTCCCGCAGCCGAAGCACCGAGAGGGAGGCTCGGAACCGAAAGCATAGGTCCCGAAACATCACCCTCGGGTCCAGCCGAAGAAGTCCGCGTACCAAACTCGGACCCGAGGGCCCGGGTTGGAGTAAGGGTCGGAGCCGACCCTGAGATCTCCATCGGCTCCAAGAGCACCTGCTCCGGGAGCCGAAGCAGTCGGAGGAGGAATGGCAATGGGGTGGGTCATGGTCATCGGCTCCGAGGCCAACTGGGTCGGAACGAAACAAATTTTGGAAGACTGGGGACTGGAAAAGTCTTTGGAGCACCCTGTCTATATCAGAATCCGACATTCTCGAAGACCGAGAGGAAACAGAACGGGTTGAAGACCTCTCCTCGGCCCCAAGGGACTAGGGGACCGGCTCGGCGACTCGATGAGAATCGGCGCCGAGGAAACACACACACCAGATTCCATCGGTGCGAGGTAGACTTCGCCGAGGAGGAAGTGTCTGGCGGGCGACCCTTGTCGGCTCCGAGAGCAGTGGAGCCGGCGAAGGTGACCCGCCTCGATGCCCCAGCCATCGGCTCCGAAGCCCGAGGAGTCGATACTGGAGGCATCGAGGCAGACCGTTCCGACCTCGGCTCCGAAGTCTTTGGAGCCGAAGGAGAGGCCTGCCTAGGTCTCTTGGCAGTCGGATCCGACGGACTGGTCGGAGCCGAAGCCCTTTTCTTTTTGGCAGGAGTCGGAGAGGAAGACAAGGCTTCTTCAAAAGAGGGTTTAATCAACCCTTTGAGAATCAATTTATTTTTCCTCTCCTGGAGGACCCTTGAGGAAAAAGCGTGACATACGCTGCATGACTCCTGCAAGTGCTTTGCCCCTAAACAATATACACAAAGTAGATGGTCATCAGTAACAGACATCTTAAAAGCACATTTAGAACATTTTTTAAAGCCCGAAGGCCTAGGGGTTTGAGACATGTTGATACACAAATCTAGTCACTCTGACAGGAAAGTACACAAAATTTTTACTGCTGATATATTAAAGCTTACAGTAATTATTAATGCCAACTCTTCCTGTAAAAAGAACAGGTAACTCTAAACAATTTGTACAATTACTAGAGACCCTGTAAGTATAAAGGTTAACAGTCCGGGAAGGCCCTGGATGGAGGGGGGGCCGAAAACAAACTGAACCCAATCACACACAACAATTCAAATCCAAATCGTACACAAAGTTATCGATAGCCGTTAAAACAGCTTTTGTGAGCAAAAACAGCAAAAAACTGACAGAAAAGTTAGTTTAATAAACTACTTAGCCCAGCCAGCTCGAGACCACGTCTTCGCAGGGAAGCGGCAAACGAGATCTGGGGGACTGGTGGTGGTGCATCCTGGGATATAGTAAGCTCAGCCAATAAGAGACTTCGCTCTTTGGCATAAGCGTGCCGAGTCGGAGCCGAGGGATCGGCTCCGAACCCATCATTCAGAATGTAGGCGAGATAGGATCACATAACATCTAGAGATTTGTCAGTATGGTGGATTCTGACTCTGCCAAAATGAGAATGTTGTCCAAGTAAGGGTATTTTGCATTCCCTAGGTTCTGCAATGGGCGATGGCTGGGGCTATGCATTTTGTGAATATCCTGGGAGCAGTAGATAAACCAAAGGGCAAGGCTGTAAATTTAAAGTGTGAAAAGGACCCAGTGAAACAAGTATTTTCTGTGGGAGGGTTTTATGGGGATATGGAGGTAGGCCTCTGGCAGATCGAGTGTGGCCATAAAAGGCCTGGGTTGGCAGTAGTAGGAGGTTCATTGGGATAACATTCTGAAAGATGGAACATTTAGGAATAGGTATAGAAAAGGACAGATGCAGTATTGGCTTCCAAGGGCCATCTTTTTTGGGGACCAGAAATAATCTTGAGCTTTTGCTGGAGAGAGAGGTTCTATAGTTCCTAGATTCAGAAGGTCCTGTAGGACCTGAGGAATAAGGTGTAGATGATTTTTCGGGGGAATGGAATGCCCCTTGTAAAGGGCTTTTCCTTCCAAGAGAGGAAATATCTCTTGTACTATTGCCAGCACCCAGTGGTCTGAGGTGATGGATCTCCAAAGGGGTAGTAAGTGGGAGAGGCGGGCTGACAAGGGGGGGGAGGGGGGGCATGGCAGTCACACACTGTTGAAGCTATTTCTGTTATGAAAGGGCTGTCTGAATAGACTGCGAGGCTGCTGGTCTGGAGGTGGTCTGCCTCTTGGTTCCTCTCCTATGCCTGGAAGAGGATAGGGTAGCAGAGGAGGTTGTCCTCCTGACTAAAGTAATCTTAGTGGAGAAATTCTAGTAATAATTAGGAATGGGAGACACCAGCTAGTGCTTGATGTCTTGAAGCTCTTTACTTTTCTCCTGAAGGCTTTTAAAGAGGCCTGCAGACTGTTTACCAAACAGGAGGTTGTGGTCTACAGGGACATCTAGGATTTATTACTTGAAATCCTCTGTTAGGGTTGAAGGCATAGCCAAGAGTATCTGAGGAGTAGTGATGCAGAAGCTGCAGACCTTGCAGAGACCTATGCTGCATCTTAACTTCATCTAATAGTGTCTGGCTTCTTGAGAAGCCAGGGACAGTTTTGATGCTACCTCTGTCTTGCTAGGGCAGTCAGGTGTGGATGACAGGAGAGTAGAAGCTTGGGACACAAAGTCCAAAAGCATATTTTATCATACAAGTTTGGTAGATGATGGCTCTGAAAGCTAGGGTGGAAGAGATATAAACCTTCTTGCCTATCCTACCCATGTTTTTACTATCTTTGTCAGTTGGCAAAAGAGACGATGAAGGAATCGGTCTTGACTAAGGATTGTCAGGGAAACCTGCAATCATTACTGGGTCTCCCGGGGTGGTTTTACCAGGACTTTTTGTTCATCTGGAACTTTACAGAAACAGTCAGGTCTCTTAGGGACAGGAGGTTGCGAGTCTGGGTTTTTAGATGCTGAAGAGAATGCATCAAGGTAGGCAGGAATAACTGGTGGGATGGCTGAAGGGGAGGGAGATTCCACTTGAGGTAACTCAAAGCATTTCCGAGTTTCAGTCATTTGGGAAGTGCCCCGTTTAAAGTATTCTTTCATCTTTGTGATGATCTCCCCAAAGGTGATATCCTCTGGTGGAGAGTGCCCTTCTATGTATTCTTCATCAGGGGAATAATGTTCTAGTGGAGAGGCAATTTGAGATGAATAAAAAATTGATTAATCTGTAATAAGTCTCCTGTTTTTCCCCTCATGAGCAGTGGGAAGGGGGAGAGAAGCAGCATTTGCAGGCCTAGGACAGAGAATAGGAATGGTGGGGAGGGGGAATATGCAGTGGACCCAAGGGCCATGAAGGCCTGCATGAAGGAGTATGTGAACGATTGCCAGTTTGAAGCTCCTTCTGTGGGTGGAAGCAGGTGTTTAGTTTTCTGCCTCCTTTTCATAGGGGTTAGTCTTAGAAGGCCTGGATTCAGGGCCCTGAACAGGAGTAAAGGTTTCAAATAATGGCCTCCTTTGTCAGTCATCTGGCGTTATCTGGTTCCACCTCGACATTAGTAGGGACCAAAGTCAGAGCTATTTCCATGGCAGTTACTTCCGAAGTGGCTTCCTCGAGTGGAGTTGCCGAAGCAGACAGCTGTAACGGACATCCCTCAAGTCCTAAATCGGAAGCTGGCAGAAGTACTAGACCTTGGAACCTTGGTCTTTTCCTGTGGTTGTTCCACCAGAGCGGCCAACTCAGGATCCAGCCTAAGCGCTAGCTTTTAGAGCCTCTGATTTTCTAAATACAGATTTAGGGCAACCAGACAGCTTTGGAGGGTCTTCAGTACAAATGACTGACAAACAGGGCAAAAGGTATGGTCGTGTTCTCAGCCTAGGCAACAAAAGCAAAAAAGTCATGCATATTCTTATGCGGAATCTGGCGCCCGCATTGGCACTTACCCTTCTTAGCGGACATCGGGTAACAATTAGGTATAGCAAACCAAGCTCAAGCAAGAATTAACACAAAATCCCTAATGGGGTATTTAGCTTTAGACGTCTTCAAAGTAGAGGAGCAAAGCGATCAATGTGATGGTCGATTGCGGCTGTAAAATTCTGAGGTCTCTGAGTGCAGACTTCACATTTAAGGTCCCTGGTTTATGGCCCTTCATGTGACATCTCACGCACATACAGCAGCCAAGCTTAAGCTTTTGTATAGGAGCCAACATTCGGGTCGCCTGAAGTGGGGAATCCCACACTAAGAATAATGCAACATAGGAATAGAAGGACATCCAGTTTTGCTGAGGGAAAAGGGTGTGAAAGTATCTCTCTGACATGCAGTCATAATGACTGTACTCTGATTGTATCATATTGAGCTCCTATAAACTCCTAGACTTGAATTGGCTGTAGACGGGACTTGGCATAATTGACTGTGATCCCTACAGACAACTGCGTTAAGTAATTCCTAGACTTTTTGAGGTGGTGCCTGGTTGGGGCTGTGAGGAGAATGTCAGGCAGCGCAGTGGTGCAGTGGTTTGCGTTACTGCCTCACAGCAAGAGGTTCTCTCGATCAATTCTTGGCTGGGTTGCCTTCTGTACAGAGTCTGCATGTCCTCTCATGTGGGCTTTCTCTGGTTTCCTCCATTGTTACAAAGACATGCACCTAGAGAGTTTCTCCATGGACCTCTGCTGAAAATTGGCTCGTTCCAAGTTGGACTTTCCCGGTTAAAAAAAAGTTATGTACTTAGAATAACATTTCGTGTGTTGTCCACCTCTACCTCTATTCTCACTGACGGGGGTCGTATTTGATGTGCTGGATCTGTCTCGGCATTTCCAAAATCTCAAGGTCTTCAGCAAAGCTCATGGCCATCTTTCCCTACCCATAATCCAGTTCCCCAACTTCCTCAGAGCTTGTTTGCCTGCCATGAAATCAAAAAACGAGCAAAAACTTCTTTATATGAAATACCCAAGGTACATACATTTATCAAAGGCCAAAGGCAGTACTTCTGAAGCTACAGAGATCCATCAATCCAATAACTACTCGGTCGCCCAGGAGTGTAGAAAGGGGACATGGAGAGTGGATTGAGAGAATAAAAGTAGAGATGGACAACACACGTGCAGCATTAAGGTTAAGTACATAACTTCTTCATGTGTTGTCAATCTTGCCTTTATTCTCACTGATGGGACTGCATCCCAAGCAACCTGACTCTTGGGTGCCTCATGGGAGTATATTCCTCAGAACCATAGAACCAAAACAGCCTCTACACTCCTGTAGGGCAAATCCAGTGTGTATTGTGTAATAGTATGAGGTTTTGCCCATGTAGCTGCAGCACAGATATTGCCCCAGGGTAACCTTGCTTGGAAAGCTGCAGCTGCTGACCTGGTGGGGTGCGCTTTAACAGGGAAGGAAAGAGGCCTGTTTTTAGAGTTATAGATGTAGGATGTACAAAAGGTGAGCCATCTAGATAAGCTAATTTTTGAAAATGGTTGATCTTTTCTAATCACATACTAGGGTATAAATAACTAATAAGATTTCCTAAATTCTAAAGTTCAGTGCAAGTAAAAGCATAACTGTCTATACATGTCCAGAAGATGCAAAAAGTATTCACCTTTGTTTTGGTAATTCGGGAAGAAAACTGGCAGCTCAAACTGATTTAGGTTACTTTTCGACACAACCTTTGGAAGAAAGTATCAGTGCATAGAGGAAAACTCTGTCCTTGCAAAATCCAGGTATAGGGGCTCGATAGACAAGGCTTGCAACTCAAACTCTTCTAGCGGAGGTAATAGCCAAACGGTGTGTTTTCCAAGATAGAAATTTTAAACTACATGTGGACAAAGGCTAGAAGGAGGGAAAATACTTGTTGATATGAAATTTAGATCCCAGGGAAGAGTTGGATTTTTGTATGGGGATCTTATTGCTGTTTCTTTCAAAAAGTCTTTACAGAGTCTGCACAACATAATCATAGAGCAGTTTTCTCCCACAAGAAAATTTGAAATTGCTGCAAGTTGAACTTCAATAGTAGAAGCAGCAGTTCCATCATGAAAAAGTTTCGCTAGAAATTCCAGGACAGAATGTATGGGTGCAGAAAAGGGATCGGATTATCACTCGCCCATATTACAAACCTATTCCATTTACTCTTGTACCATCTTCGTGTAGATTTATGGGAAGACAACAAAATATGTTTTACTGGGAAGGAAAGGAAACCTGGCGATCAGGGGAAGTTGCAGCACCCAAGCTGTCAATCTGAGGTTGCGTAGACTGGGATGCACCATTCCTGACGGATGAGTCAGGTGGTCTGGAGCACGGACCAGAATCCATGGTTCGTCCAGATGAGGCTAAAGGAAAGGAAACCAGATTTGACAGGGCCAATAGGGGGCAATCGGTATTATCGTAGTCTCTAATAAACTTGCTTTCTGTATCAACTTGGGAATCAGGGGAATTGGAGGGAAATCCTAGCGGAGTCCCAGAGGCCAATCATGAAAAGTGCATCCCTTAGTGACTCTCCCATGTGAGGGACTGGATCAAAGTAGTTGCTGCATTTGGCATTGACGGGTGATACGAAGAGATCGCAGTGAGGCTGGGCCCATTTTCAGAAAAACTCATCCGCAACTTTCTGATTGAGGGACCACTCATGTGGCCATAACATGGCTCTGCTCAATTTGCCTGCAATCACGTTGTATTTCCCCGGGATGTGCGTTGCAATTAGAAAATGGTTGGATGTAGTCACCCATTGCCAAACCCTTGGAGCTTCTCTACAAAGGGGTTAAACTCTGGTTCCTTGTATATATACCAGACTACTGACACTGACTTGAACTGCTATTGTTCCAAGAGAGGGAGAGTCCTGAAAGGCTTGCAACGCCAATAACACTGTCCTCATCTCTAGGATGTTTATGTGCAAGTAAGCCTCGTGTTCTTGCCAGATGAGTTGGACTGTCTTCCCCAGATAATGCCCCACCCTATCTGGGAAGCGTCAGTGGTCACAACGGCTTGGAGTTGGGGGGGGGGGGTGAAGGAACAGCCTTGAGATACTAAAGGAGAGTGAATCCACCACTCTACATCTTTTTTGCAGGAGCTGGCTATGAGGATCTTGTGCGACACTGATAATTCTACGACTGACCATTGCGTGGAAAGTAACCATTGAGGTATCCTCATATGCAGGCGAGCTACAGGAATAAGTACGATAGATGCTGCCATCTTCCCAAGTACATGCAGCATGCATTTTGCAGTGGCTTGTGTCTTCCTGACAACAGTTTTCACATGTAAGCAAAGATCATGCACTCGATCGTAAGGCAGGCTTACTATCAGGGTAGTTGTATTTATCTCTGCTCCTATAAATATTGAGTTTTGACATGGCTCGAGTAGATTGGTCATAATTTATGACAATGCCTAGGAGTAGCAAAGCTGAAGTGTATAGTCCCTGGCTTGTAGCAGGAGATGCCTGGTTGGGGCAGTTCTGAGCCATTCGCCCAGATACAGAAACACTCAATCCTTGGCGACTCAGGTGAGCGGCCACTACCTGCCATACATTTGGTGAACACTCTGAAGGATGTAGTGAGACCAAAGGGCACAGCTCGAAACTGTAAGTGACTGGCTCCTAGCCAGAGGCACAAGAACCTTCTGGAATGCAATCCCATAGGAATGTGGTAGTATGCATCTTGAAGGTCTATAGAGCACATCCCCAATTGTCTTTTTCCAGGAATGGATGCATTGACTGCAGTGTCACCATCCAGAACCTGGTCTTCTTCACAGATTTGTTTAGTTTGCCAACATCCAAGATTGGTCTCCAATCCACTGTTTTCTTTGGAACTACAAAGAATCTTAAGTTCCGGATCCTCTCTGGTCTGCGGGAACTTCTTGGATGACTAACAACTTTTAAATTTCTAATGTTGCTTGTTCCTTTTGACTTGGTGGAACATCTGGAACATACTTGTTTACGGGAATGACTAAGAAGGGAATGCTATCCCCTGGATATTATGTCCTGCACCCACTTGTCATTATCTTTTGCCAGGTTTCACGATGCTGAGACAATCACCCCCCGACTGCCTCCAGAAGCAAGCAGTCAGGCATTCCTTCAGAAACGGTGAAAGGGTCTGCCAAAAAAAGGATTCTCTGGAGCCCTTGTTCTGCAGGCCTTTTCTGCTGCGAGGGCGGCATCGTCCATTATTGTTTCCCCCCTCTGCCCCTGGGGGAACTCCAACCTTGTCTGTCCTAGTAAAACCTCCGATATCTTGAACCATATCTTTCCACTACCTCTCAGACCCTTTGGCAACAGTCTAGTAAGTGCGGAAAAACGTACTCCAACAGCAGACAAGGTCTTACCTTCCGGTTCACACCTGGTCAGCAGTTCTTTTACTTTAGGCCCAAAGAGAGATGAGTCATCAAATGGATCATTAATGAAGGAAGACAAAGCTCCACAAAATCACTAAAATGCATCTAGGCCCATCTCAGCAAGGATGCCTGAACCCGATGCCCTACTCACTCACTCTGTTGCATATGAAATGAGTCTCATGGATGAGATGACAACTGAATTGAGGGCAGTGAGCTGCGCATTGATCTTATATGCTGCCGCATCAGCTACAGTTCCTTGAAGGGACTCTGTTTCTTTAACCGGTTCCTCTGTAGTCTAGTGAAATGAGTAAGGTAGCTCAGTGACCATACAGTAAAGGCTGCTGATGAAGACACTTCACATACCTATCCATAGTCCTGGGATCATCATTCGGAGGATGGATAGAGGAATTGGTCTGAGAAAGTTCCTTTTTCGGGGCAAACGCCATGACCATGGCATTGACTGCCACACCTTTGGGTTAGGAAAGTCTGATCCTTCGGAGCTGTAATAAATTCGGCCTCGTAAGAGTGGGTTCTACAAAATCTGGGGAGTCCCAAGCCTTCTGAGAGATTAACTCAATAAGCTCATCAGAAGGAGGGGTCACCGAAGAGGTTGAGATCTGAAGGCCTTCAGGTATATCAACTCCTCAGGCGAAGGGAAGGAGGCCCGACAGTCACCTTTGCTTTTAAATTTCTAGGAGGTCTCCAAAGGAGACGTCCTCAGCAGGTGACCGTGGGGACCCTAATGCTATATTGTTGGTATCAGACGTGATAGATCATTCTGGGGAGTCTAAATGCTTCCTTTGTATGTTCTCTTACAAAGGACTTCCTCAGTGGGGTATTCCGGGGAGGTTTTGGAAGAGAGGGGAGTCTCATGAGGGACATCTTGAGGTCTGTCATCCTGCGGTCCTGTGGATGGGTGCGAGTAGGCAAGAACATCTGTGCCGACGACACAGGAAGATCAGAGTAGGATTGTACTTGAAACTGAGTAGTCATCACCCTCCAACTTTGAAGGCAGCCCCTCCCTCCCAAAGAACTCCCCAGATCTGACAAAGAGGTTGATGTTGAAGGAATCTGTACAGCAGAAAATAGAGGTTCCAAAGCTGAGAGAGGAGCCAACCCCATCAGTGCAGAGGCCACAAGAGGCAGGGTCGGATTCAGAGGAGATCTGTGCTGGCTCCGAGGACCCGACTGGTGACTAC
Source organism: Protopterus annectens (assembly GCF_019279795.1). Classification (NCBI taxonomy): domain Eukaryota; kingdom Metazoa; phylum Chordata; order Ceratodontiformes; family Protopteridae; genus Protopterus; species Protopterus annectens. The sequence goes on along the minus strand of NC_056738.1, from coordinate 329,375,012 downwards.
CTGCTCTCAGAGGTCTCCTGCTCCGACTGGGCAGATACCGGATTCAAAAAGCCAACAGGTCCCAAGCCCGATACAGACACAAGCTGGATACTGGAGTCTTCTGGCTCTGAAACTGAAGGACAGATAGGAGGAGGGGCAGACACCAAAGGGGAAGACCATCTCTGATCAAACTCCTTTGGGTTCAGATCCAAAAGTAACTTGGCCAAGGCAGGTGTCTTCAGAAGCCTCTGCACCACCCTATCCACATCCTTATCTGAGAGACTTCTAGCTGACTGGGTAGAAAGTGTCGGTGATCTGGATCTGGTCAAAAATGGAGAAGGGAGCAGAAAGGGAATCTGCTCCAAAGATGGAGATCGGCTCAGATATCGAAATTCATAAGGCAACGGGGCTTTCAGAGCTGAAGAGTCAGTAGTAGTAGACTTCTGAGACACAGGTTCTTTCTGCTCCACTAAAGTCTTTAATCCGGAGGTTCCTGCCTGCTCCAAAGGTTGACGGAGTGGATATTTCAGGTTGTTCAGGTTTCGGCTCCAAAGAAGATCAGAGTCTGAGAACAATATTTCCCCACTTTCACGGACTTATCAGATTTCAGAGAAGAAGCAGGGGAAACAGCCTCTGAAAATGGGGTTTTCAATAACCCTTTCAAGATCAATTTCTGTGTTCCATAAGCTCTCTGATTGAATGCATGGCAAAAGTAACAATACTCTTGCAGGTGAAGGGCCCCCAAACAGTACAAAGTGTCTGTCAGTCGCTGACGCACATCATCTTACTGAACTTTTCACATTTTTTAAATCCTAGAGGCTTCCTCTTTCTTTTGAGACACGTTTGAGACATACAGCTACAAAACTAATCAATGTATATATATATATACATGCAATGCAAAATAATCAAAAATCAGAAGTTGCAAGCAAATATACCATAGAAGGATAACCCAGACAGGTTGTATGAAGAGGGGTTAGGCCCTAGGCCTTTACCAAGAGGGGAAGGAGGGAGGGTAAAGTACAGTTTTGTACCTACCATAAATGTAGATGTCCGATAGGAATGCATCTGCAGTCCTTACAAATGGGTTGTCCTGTCGTCGGGCAGCCCCTCGGTCGGCCGGATTCCAAAGTCTGGGTCTGGCCTCGGCTGGTGTCGCACTTCACCCGACGTCATAGCTGCAGTTCTTCGGGTATAAAGGCATCAGCAGACGCCATTTTCCTCAGTGTTTCTTGCCCCAGATGCCAGGTGCCCTCTTGGAAGGCTAAATGCCAATGTTTCCAAATAGTAGAGAGCAAACACAAAAAATAAGCATGCATGTACATATATACAAACAAATACACCATAATAGATCCCCCCCAGCTAGCTATAAGATGGGCAAATATCCTAGGAGTACCACAGAAGGGAAGGCGGGTGGGTAATCCTGACTGCAGATGCATTCCTATCGGAAATCTACATTTATGGTAGGTACAAAACTGTACTATGTCCTTCAAGAATGCATCTGCAGTCCTTACAAATGGGTAGAATACCATAGCCAAACTAGGGGAGGAGGAAGAAGAGATTATGGTGTAGTTAGGATCCCTTGCAAAACAGCAGTGGCAAACCCTGCTCGGGATCTAGAGTATAAAGGTAAGTTATAATGCTTGGCAAATGTATGCACGGAGGTCCAAGTAGCAGCCTCTATAATGTCCTTGGTAGCCACTCCTCGTAAGAAAGCTGTAGTAGTGGCCGTAGCCCTTGTAGAGTGAGGCCTGATGTTCTCTGGAGTTTTCTTTCCATGGTAGGAGTAACAAAATCTAATGCAATTTCCTATCCACTTGGAGATTGTCTGTTTTGAAATTGCTTTTCCTTCCCTTCCTGTTGCATATGCTACCAGTAGCTGGTCAGTTTTTCTATTGCCCTTGGTTCTGTCCAGGTAGTAGCGTAACTGTCTATGTACATCCAAGGTATGCAACAGTCTTTCTCCCCTGTTCTGTGGGTTGGGGAAGAATGTAGGTAGGTGGATAGCCTGATTTAAAGATACTCTGGATACCACCTTGGGCATAAATGTAGGATTTGTCCTCATGGACACTCTATCTTGATGGAAGATCAGGAAGGGTTGCACTGCCATTAATGCCTGTAGTTCAGATACCCTACTTGCTGAAGTGATTGCCAGCAGGAAAGCAGTCTTCCATGATAAGTATTGTAATTCTGCTGTTGCTGCTGGTTCGAAAGGAGGAAGTGTCAATTTTTCTAGCACAAAGTTCAAGTCCCATGCTGGCAATGGTGGTTTCCTAGGAGGTTTTACATTTTTAATTCCTCTCAGAAACTGCCTGAGCAGAGGATGCGAGAAGACAGGAGGATCTGAGCTGTATTCTGCTGAAATAGCTGATGCATGTATCTTGATGGAAGAATAGGACAGGCCTGTGTGGAAGAGCTCTGCCAAGTATTCCAGGATGCTGGCTATCTTTACCTGTGACACATCTTCTCCCTTTGCAGTACTCCAAATGAGATATCTTTTCCATTTTGCTGCATAATTTTTCCTTGTTGAGGGTCTGCGAGCCTCAAGGATAATGTCTTTAACCCTTTGTGATAAATTTGTGTTAATTAATCTTATGTAATGTTCCAGGCAGTCAGCTGCAGAGTTTTCAGGCTTGGATGCAGGATGTTGTAGTTGTTCTGTGTTAACAGCAATGGAACCAGGGGTAGTGTCCATATTTGTTCCCGAGACATGCTCCTTAGCAATGGGTACCAATGTTGCCTTGGCCAGACTGGAGCTATCAGGATGATCCTTGGACGGTCCTCTTTGATCTTCAATAGCACCTTGTGCATCAAAGGAAGTGGTGGGAATGCATATGCTGTCAGGTTTTTCCAACTGAAAGATAGGGAGTCCACCTTCCAAGCAAGTGGGTGGTACGTCCTTGTGCAGAATTTCTTTAGCTGGTGATTGTGTGGGGATGCAAATAAGTCTATTTCTGGGAGTCCACATTTCCTTGTAATGTCTTTGAAGATGTCCGGATGTAGCATCCATTCGTGGGCATCCGTGGTAGTCCTGCTTAATATGTCTGTAAGAACGTTTTCTTTTCCCGGTACAAATATTGCTTGTAACTGAATGTTATAGCTCAGAGCCACGTTCCATAGGTCCAGTGCCATCCGGCATAGAGGGTATGAATGTGTGCCTCCCTGTTTGTTGATGTACCACATAACTGTTGTGTTGTCTGTCCTTATCAACTGACCTTCTCGGAGAAATGGTCTGAATGTCTGGATTGCCAATTTTACTGCCAGCATTTCCTTTAGATTTATGTGTAGGTGCAGCTGGTCTTGAGTCCATAAGCCTTGTATGCACCTGTCCAGCATGTGGGCCCCCCAACCGAGGTCTGAGGCGTCCGTCGTGATGGTTTGGCTTGGTTGAATGCTGTGGAAGGGCAATCCTGTGTTTGATTGACAGGCCTGAGCCCACCATAGGAACTCTTGCTTCAGGCATGGGATTATTGGAATTTTGGTTTCTAGGCTGTGCTTGTGTTGAGACCATAAATTCTTTAGGTACCACTGTAGCTTTCTCATATGCAGTCTGGCATGAGGGACCAGTATTATGCAGGATGCCATGAAGCCCAAGGCTTGCAGTACTTTTCTTGCTGTTAGATGGTTCTGCTTTGTTAATGCCAAGAAGTAGAGAGGTAGTTGCTCTTGCTTTTCTGCAGTTAGGAATGCCATTTGCTTTGATGTGTCCAGTTCTGCACCCAAAAAGGTTATTCTTTGGGATGGTATCAGCCTTAACGTTTTTATATTGACTGTATATCCCAGGGCTTGTAGCAGTTAAATGACTCTAAGTCTTCTGTTAGCTTGTTTTTGTTGTCCGCTTGTATCAGGCAGTCGTCCAGGCAGGGGTAAATTTGGATTCCCTGAAGCCTGCAATGAGCAATTACTGATGCCAGGCATTTCGTGAACACTCCGGGCGCAGTAGATAAGCCAAAGGGCAATGCTGAGAATTGATAATGCTCTGATCCTGCAAGAAATCTGAGGTATCTTCTGCAATTTGGTCGTATGGGGACGTGCAGGTATGCCTCCTTGAGATCTAGAGTTACCAGCCAAGACTCCTTGCCCAGCATGGGAAGAAGCTGCTGCAGAGTCAGCATTTTGAATTTTGGAACAATGAGGAATGTGTTTAAAGCGGACAGGTCGAGAATAGGCCTCCATTTGTTCTCTTTTCTTGGTACCAGGAAGAGTCTGGAGTAAAATCACTTTCCTTGCTCCATAGATGGTACCTTTTCCACAGCTCTCATCCTTAATAATTGAGATATTTGTTTTAGAGCTTCTGTCTTTTGATTTGGAGGTAGGTTTGGCATTCCTCTCTTCCCTGGTAGGGTATGGAAGTGGAACCTGTAGCCTTGGTCTACTGTCTGTAAAATCCACTTGTCTCGTGATGTAATGCCAGTTTATTGAGAATAAGGCTAGCCTTCCGCCTAAGGGTACTTCTAGTTGTTCCCTGGTAGGCGGTGCCAGAGCCAAGTCACTGTGACTGTCCTGTTGCAGTGGTGGTGGCTGTGTCTGTGCCTCACTGGCTGTTACCCTGCCACTGGCGTCCCCTGTAGGCACCCCTGGATTGGTTTCTGCCTCTTGATCGCCTATTCCTGCCTCTCTGTGCTTTAGAGGAGTCTGGAAAGGACCAATTTTTGGAGGGCCAATTCCTGCTAAACCTTGGAGGTTGGACCTGTAAGAAATCTTTCACTGTTTGTACAGATTTTGCCTTCTCCTCCATCTTCTTCAGTACCTGTTGTGCAGGAGAACCAAATAAATTGGCCTTGTCCATGGGAGCATCTAACCGTTTTGATTTGACATGGTCCGGTAAGGCCTGCTCTTTCAACCATGCATGCCTTCTGATAACTGTGCCAGTCACGGCTGATTTAAAGGAAGCCTCCAGTGCATCATAGCCGCATTTTAAAGAATGGCTACTAACTTGCTGAATGTTATGTACCATTTCCTGAACATACTTCTTATCAAAAGGTTCATCAGAGGACAGTTTTTTAGTTAACTGGTCAAGCATATATTCTTGATATTGGATCATATGAAATTGACAGTCCAAGGCCCTAGCTGACAGAGTAGCAGAAGTGTAAACTTTTTTACCCCATCTCTCTAAGGATCTGGATTCCCTTTCAGAGGGGAGGGGATTTTTAGCAGAGGTAGTTGCTACAGCCTTAGGCCCCTGGGAGATAGTTTCAGGATCTGCAAAAGGAGCCTTGTATAAATGGTGATATGTGTCCGGGACCCTGTAGTACCTATCGGGCTTAGCAGGGGCCGGAGGTAATGAATCAGGAGCAGTACAAGCATCATTAAATGCATCATCTACAACAGAAAGAACTGGAGGTATAGCTAAAGGCCTATGCTGTGGTAAATGCAAGAAGGCTCTAAGCCTTTTCCTGGAGTCTGAAAAATCTTGGCCCTGCCATTGAAATTGTTCCCTCATAGCATGCAAGGTTTCCCCAAAGGAAAATTCCTCAGGTGGAGAGGCAGAAGGGATGGACTCTTCAGCATCAGAGTCTTCGTAAGGGGAATAAGGAGCCTCTGGAGGGTCTGTATTATCTGAATCATCAGAGGAATCATCTGTGGACACTGGCTCAGGGGGCTCTGCTCTAGGCCTCTTCTCTGGAGGTGGATGAGAGGCCCTGTCTGGATGAGGCTGGGATCCCCGGATTAAAGAAATAAGATCCTCTGCCAAAGAAAGCATTTGGGAACTGGAACTGGGTCTGTGAGTAGGGGTCTTAACAGGTACTGTTTTTGTAGCTTTAGCTGCTTTAGCCCTGGCAAAGGCCTTAATGGACATGGCTGCAGGAGGCCTAGCAGCTCCACGTGCAGGAGTAGAAATATCCAAGGGAATACTGTCTGATAATTTCTGAGAAATCGCAACAGCAGGTTGGATTTCAGAAGCCAATTCCACGAGGTTAGAAGAAGCCTCGGTAGAAGGCATGCTTTCGGCTGAAGGAAGAACCGCATGCTCGGTTTCAGCCGAAACAGAGACACTCGCGGTTTGCTTAACCTAGGTTTCAGCCGAAACCGCGGACCGCGAGTGTCGGTCCTTTTCCTTGCGTTTTTTGGTTATTTGTGTAGTCGGAGGATCCGACGGCATCTTATAAGCAAAATCAGAGCCGAAAAACTGCTCAGCAAATTCCGACCGACGTCTAAGCGTCCGTCGGTTAAAGGAAGCACAGGCTAGACAAGCTGCTACGTCGTGGTCTGGGCCTAAACAAGGTAAGCAGTAAGAGTGGAAATCTTTATGAGGTATTTGTTTCCCACAAGTTAAACAGTTATTCACTTTTTCTGACATCGGCTGAGGCAAGAAAGAGTCCCCAACGGGGTACTTAGCTTTTTAGAAGTCTTCGAAGTTGTATTCGGTAGTAGTAATCTCTGGTTCTGACCGACCGGCACTTGAGAACAGCTTCTGCTTCGGGCGCCACGCGGCAAGAAAGACTGAGGAAAATGGCGTCGGCTGATGCCTTTATACCCGAAGAACTGCAGCTATGACGTCGGGTGAAGTGCGACACCAGCCGAGGCCAGACCCAGACTTTGGAATCCGGCCGACCGAAGGGCTGCCTGACGACAGGACAACCCATTTGTAAGGACTGCAGATGCATCCTTGAAGGACATCCTGTACTGCAGCTGTATTAGCACTCTAACATCTACATTTATGGTAGGTACAAAACTGTACTATGTTCATCGTGCATACAGCTGCAGTAATCACAGATGGGTAGAATCCCAAAGCTACGCACAGGGTGGTAGGCACTAGGTGGAACTGAGCTGAGCCAGAATGCCCTGCAACACAGCAGTGGCAAAACCTGCTCTAGTTTTGGAATATAAAGGCAGATGGTAGTGTTTTGTGAAGGTATGCACAGAACTCCAAGTGGCTGCCTCCAAAATATCTTTGGTAGGAACTCCTCTGAGGAAGGCTGTAGAGGTAGCTGTGGCCCTGGTGGAGTGGGATCTGATGCCCGTAGGGACAGATTTTCCATGATAGGAGTAACAAAACCGTATGCAGTGGCCTATCCATTTAGAAATAGTCTGTTTGGTGACTGGCTTCCCTTGAGCTCCCACAGCACAGGACACAGAGTTGTTCTGATTTCCTGAAAGGCTTTGTTCTGTCCAAATAATAATGTAGCTGTCTATGGATGTCTAAGGAGTGTAGCAGCCTTTCCCCTTTGTTTTGAGGATTGGGGTAAAAGGTAGGTAGGTGTATGGCTTGATTTAAAGCTACCCTGGATACCACTTTAGGCATAAATGACGGATTGGTTCGAAGGGAAACCCTGTCCTGATGGAAGATGAGAAAGGGCTGCACAGCCATGAGGGCTTGTAGTTCCGAAACCCTACGAGCTGAGGTAATGGCCAGAAGGAAAGCTGTTTTCCAGGACAAATACTGCAAATCTGTTGAGGCAGCTGGTTCAAAGGGAGGCAATGTTATTTTTTCTAGAATGTAATTAAGATCCCAGGCTGGTATTGGTTGTTTCCTTGGTGGTCTTATATTCTTAGCCCCTCTGAGGAACTGTCTTAAGAGTGGGTGAGAGAATAAGGGTGGATCAGTGTTGAATTCTTCAGGAATGGCTGAGGCATGGATTTTTATGGAGGAAAATGAAAGTCCACTGTTCAGCAACTCAGCTAGATACTGTAATACCAGAGGCAAATTCAGTTTTCTAGGATCCTAGCCTTTTTTCCTCATTCCAAGAACAAAACCGTTTCCATTTAGCAGAGTAAGCCTTTCTAGTAGATGGCCTTCTGGCCTCCAAAATGACATCCTGCACCTCTTTGGGGAGTAAGGTCTGTTGTGTTGTTAAGGAATTTTCCATGCAGCGAGATGGAGTGTTTTCAACGGACTGTGAAGAGTTTTGTAGCTGTGTTGAGTCAGTAGAAGAGGCATTAGAGGTAGGGGCCAGGAAGGAGAATGCGTTAGGCTCCTCAGGAGTGGGTACCAATGTTGTCTTGGCCAGTCTGGAGCAATCAGTATCATATTCGGTCTGTCTGCTCTTGCTTTCAAGAGCACCTTGGGCAGAAGAGGCAGAGGTGGGAAAGCGTAAACTGTCCATGCTGTCCAACTGAAAGAGGGCGTCCACTCCAGGCCTTTGGATGAAAGGTCCTTGAACAGAACTTTTCCAATTGATGATTCCTGTGGGAGGCGAAGAGATCTATGTCTGGCCTTCCCCACGCTTGGATTATTTTTGTAAACACTTGAAGATGCAACTTCCATTTGTGTGGATCTGTCATTTCTGCTTAGATTGTCTGCCAGTGTGTTTTCCAAACCTGGCAAGTACTGTGCTTGAAGTTCGATTTGCCATTCCAGAGCCAAGTTCCAAAGTGTCATGGCTAGTCTGCACAGGGGGTATATGAATGTGTTCCTCCTTGTTTGTTTATGTACCACATTACTGTGGTGTTGTCTGTTCTTATCAATAATTGCCCTGGATGCAGGAGGTCCTTGAAAGCTGTAATTGCATTCATCACAGCTAGCATTTCTTTTTGACTGATATGAAGGTGCTTTTCCTTTTGGGACCATTTGCAATGAATGCACCTGTCTGTCATGTGCGCCCCCCAGGCATAATCTGAGGCGTCTGTTGTGATGACTTGAATTGCTTGAGGCTTGCAGAATGGGAGACCTGTGTTTGATTGGCATGCTTGGGCCCACCATAGAAATTCCTTTTGTAAACATGGAATTATTGGTATTACTGTTTCCAAACTGTGGCTGTGCTGAGACCATAGGTTTTTTTAGGAACCATTGAAGTTTCCTCATGTGCAACCTTGCACATGGGATTAAAAGAATGCAAGATGCCATGAAGCCCAGAGCCTGCAGGATTTTCCTTGCAGTAAGCCTGGTACAATTTGCTAGTGTTTTGAAGTAGTGAGTTAGTTGCCCTTGTTTTTCTGGCATAAGATAGGCCATCTGGGTGTTTGTGTCCAAGTTAGCACCCAGGAAAGTTATTTTCTGAGATGGTGTTAGCCTGGATTTCTCTTTGTTGACTGTGTATCCCAGAGAATTCAGTAACTGTGCTACATAAGCCAGATGTTCCAGAAGTATGTGCTTGCTGTCCGCTTGGATCAGGCAGTCGTCCAAATAAGGGTAAATTTGTATCCCTTGAAGTCTGCAGTAGGCAATTACTGATGCCAGGCATTTCGTGAATACTCTGGGCGCAGTAGATAAGCCAAAGGGCAATGCAGAGAATTGATAGTGGATTGAACCTGCAAGAAATCTGAGGTATCTTCTGCAACTTTGTCTGATTGGGACATGCCGGTATGCCTCCTTGAGGTCCAATGTTACCAGCCAAAACTCCTTGCCCAGCATGGGAAGAAGCTGCTGTAATGTGAGCATCTTGAATTTTGGTACGAGTAAGAATGTGTTTAGGATGGATAAGTCGAAAATGGGTCTCCAGTCGGTTCCTTTCCTTGGTACCAGAAATAGCCTGGAATAAAAACTTGACCTTGTTCGTGAGTAGGAACCTCTTGAATAGCTTTCATGTCTATGAGCTTTGAAATTTGTAGTTGTGCCTCTGCCTTTTGATTGTGTGGCAGGTTTGGCATGCCTCTCATTTTTGGAAGTGTGTGAAAATAAAATCTGTAGCCTCTGTTTATAACGTCCAGGATCCATTTGTCTGTTGTGACAATATGCCAATTTCTTGCAAATAATGCCAGTTTTCCTCCCAAGGGGGCTGCCAGCTGAGACTTGCTTGGCATGCTGAGACTTGCTTGGCATGGAAAGGAGGAAGTCATTGGGTTTGTTTCCTGTATTGCTGTGCACTGTCTTCGCCAGCTCTTGGTGCTGGAGTTTGCCATTGCCTGCCTCTATATGATCCTTGTGATTGCCCTCTGCCCCTTGTGCACCTGTATCTACCTCTTTGGGGCTTGTCCGTGGCTGGAAAGGACCAGTTTTTTGTAGGCCAATTTCTGCTAAAACGTGGTGGTTGAACCTGTAGAAAAGCTTTGACAGTTTGCATAGATTTGGCTTTTTCTTCCATTTTCCGTACTATCTCCTCTGCATTAGTACCAAAAAGCACATCCTTTTGTAAAGGAGCATCTAGTAGTTTAGCTTTCACATGATCAGGCAAGATTTGCTCCCTAAGCCAAGCCTGTCTACGAATGACTGATCCTGTAACAGCAGCTCTACTTGAGGCCTCTAGGGCATCATAGCCACATTGTAAGGTGTGTTTACCCACTTGTTCTGCACTATGCAACATATCCTGCAACTCCTTCAAATCTGGTTGTTCAGGTTGAGACATTTTATTTCTTAACTGATAAACTGCTGATATTTAAGCATATGGAACTGACAATTTAAGGCCCTCATGGCTAGGGTGGCCGAGGTATATACCTTTTTTCCCCACCTGTCTAAGGATCTTGACTCTCTTTCGGAAGGTAGTGGATTCTTGGCAGTAGAGGCCTTCATTCCCTTGAGGCCTTGAGAAATGGTTTCAGGGTCAGCATTATGGCTTTTGTAAAGAAACTGGTGAGAGTTAGGAACTCTGTAGTACCCATCAGGCTTGACTGGGGCAGGAGGCAGGCAATCTGGATTAAGGCAAGCCTCCGAATAAACATCATCAAGTATGTCCAAGACAGGAGGAATCGCCAGAGGTCTGTGTTGAGGTAACAAAAGAAATTCTCTAAGTCTTTTCTTTGAATCAGAAAAGTCTTGGCCTTCCCAATGGAAGTGTTCCCCTCGAGGTGTGTAAGGTTTCCCCAAAAGAAAAATCCTCTGGAGGGGATACAGAAGGAATGGACTGCTCTGCATCAGAATCTTCAAAAGGGGAGTAAGAGTGTTCCTCTACATCAGAATGCTCTGAAAAAATGGAGCCCTGATCAGAAGAGGGAGAATCTTCCTCCACTCTGGGTCTCTTGTCTGGAGGGGGTTGGGAACCCCTGATAACAGTAATTAAATCCTCAGCCATTTTTAGCATCTGCTTTTTAGGCATGGGGCCTGGAGAAGGGCCCTGTGCAACAGGCCTCTTGGGATGTCTGGCTGATTTGGATTTAGTAAAGGCCTTAATGGAAAAGGAAGATGAGGGTCTAAAGACACCATGGGTGGAAGTGGACCTGTCCACATTAGGAGGCTCAGCGCTCACAGTGGCTTCGGTGGTTGTAGTCTGGGTATGGGCCGAGGTACCTGCGGTCTCGGTTACAGAAGACACCGGTAAAGAAGTGTCGTCGGTAGTCAGGGACTGCATAGGCATCTCGCTGAGAACCGGACCACGTGTAGCCGGTGTTGGCGTGGTGTCGGTGGAGACCGCGGGCCTCGCGTGTCGGTCCTTGTCCTTGCATTTTTTGGACAAAACGGCAGTCGGAGTCTCCGACAACATTTTATAATCAAAGGCTTTACCAAAATAGTGTTGGGCGAACTCCGCCCGATGCTTAATACTGCGCTTATTGAAAGTAGCGCAAAAGCGACAGCCCGAGACGTCGTGGTCTGGGCCTAAACAAGGTATGCAGAGGGAATGGAAATCCTTATGCAGTATTTGCTTCCCACAAGAAATACAATTGTTAACTTTTTCTGACATCGGTCTGAAGCAAGAAGAGTTTCCCCAACGGGGTACTTAGCTTTAAAGAAGACTTCGGTTTCCAATTTTTCGTAAATTCAGGAGCTGGCCGACCGGCACTTGCGAACTGCTTCTGCTTCAGGCACCGCGCGGCAAAAAAGACTGAAGAAAATGGCGTCGGCTGTGTCTTATATACCCCTGCCTCACTGACGTCAGGAAGGAAAGCGACAACAACAGACGCCGGACCTAGACTTTGGAATTCGGCCGACCGAGGGACCGCCTGACGGCAGAGAACCCATCTGTGATTACTGCAGCTGTATGTACGATGAACATCAGATGCTAACCAGTAATGGGGAGGAAGAAATAATTTACCACTAATACATAAAAATACTAAGATTAAAAAGTGAAGAAAACACCCTCTAACTTAAATGGATGTTAACGGAAAGGGGAACCTGACAAAGAAAAGGTTACACTAATCTAGGGAAGGAGATGCATGACAAAAAAAAAAAACACTTACCTAAAAATAACAAAGATAATAATAACTAAAGGGATTAAGATAATAAAAAAAATTTAGCCTAAAGCTTGCTAGAAGATTCTTTTTGCAGCACGGCAAACGAGATCTGAGAAAGTTGGGGAACTACATCATGGGTGGGGAAGGATGTCCACGAGCTTTGCTGAAGACCTTGAGCTTTTGGAAAGGTCGAGACCGATCCGACCCCCATCAGTGAGAACAAAGGAGAGATTGACAACACCACATCAAATGTTACATAAATAAGGAAACACACTAAATCAGAGCAGTCTAAGATTAACTGCTACTACTGCCATGCATTTGAACAACCTGGGATCTGTGGTAAGACCAAAAGGGCAGGGTTCTGAATTGGTAATGACTTGTCTGGCCCACACGTAAAAGAACAGGCATCTCTGGTAGGGTCTGTTCATTCTGGTGTGACAGTACGCTTCCTGGAGATCTTATACAGCACATCCAGGCATCTTTCTGTAGAAGAGGCAGGAAGGATGTTAACAGTGACTATCCAGAACGTGGAGTTCTTTATTTCCTGATTTAGACTACTAACATCCAGAATGGGCCTCAGGTCCCCTGTTTTCGCTGACACAAAAAAGAACATTTAATAAGTTCCAAATCCTCTCTGGAATGCTGGGTCCTCTTCGACGACTCCTGTCTAGCAGCTTTTAAACTTCTAGGGTTACAAACTCCTGTTGATTGGGTGGAACATCGGGAAGATTTTTCCATCTCAATGGCAGTGTTACCAAAAAGGAATGAAATATCATCTGGGTATAATTTCTGAACCCAAGAGTCTTTTGTGATTGATACCCAGGCTTCAGTGTGCAGACACATGCACCCCCCCCCCCCCCCAACTGCCTCCAGAGAAGAGGAGTCAGGCAAACCTTCAGGAGCACTGAAAGGGTCTATCCAAAAAGGAATCTTGAAAAAGTACAGCTGTGTACCTACCATAAATGTAGATGGAGTGTATTCACTGTTGCAATCATTACTCTTGGGGTTATCCTGCTGGCAGGCTACCCGCAGTCGGCCAGAATTCCAAAGTCCAGGTCCGGCGTCAGTGCGCCACGGATATAAAAGATGCAGTAGACGCCATTTTCTTCAGTTTTTCTTGCCCCAGATGCCAGGTGCCCCCAAATTTGTAGGCTAAAAGAAATTATGCCAATAATTATGCACGCAATAAAATAAACATTTCCTTCAACTACAAGCAAATACACCACATAGGTTGTATAAGATAGAAAAGTATAGGTAAGTCCCAGCAAAGAAAAGGGGGATGGTGGGTGGGGTAACCTGGACTGCAACAGCGAATACACTCGAACATTTATGGTAGGTACACAATTGTACTATGTTCATCGTGTTTCACTGTTGCAGTCATTACTCTTGGGTTGAATCCCAAAGCTAAGGTTGGGGCGCTGGGCCTAAACAGGATTAGGAGAGGCTATAAGGCCTTGCAGGACTGCAGTGGCGAAGCCTGCTCTGGATTTAGAGTAGATAGGTAAATGGTAGTGCTTTGTGAAAGTGTGCACTGAACTCCAAGTTGCAGCCTGTAAAATGTCTTTGGTTGGTACTCCTCTGAGAAAGGCTGCTGAAGTGGCTGCTGCCCTGGTAGAATGAGGCCTAATGCCCTTGGGCACTGATTTGCCATGCTGTGAGTAGCAGAAACGAATGCATTGGCCTATCCATTTTGAAACAGTCTGTTTTGAAATAGGCTTTCCTTGAGATCCTGCAGCATATGCCACTACAAGTTGCTCAGTTTTTCTAAAAGCTTTAGTTCTGTCCAAGTAAAAGAGTAGATGTCTGTATGTCCAAGGAATGCATAAGTCTCACCCTTATTCTGTGGGTTTGAACAAAAGGTAGGCAAATGAATGGTTTGGTTAAGGGCTACACTGGACGCTACATTAGGCATAAATGTTGGGTTCGTCCTTAGAGAAACCCTGTCTGGATGAAAAATGATAAAAGGTTCCACAGCCATGAGTGCCTGTAACTCTGAAACTAGTCTTGCAGAGGTTATTGCTAGGAGCAGAGCTGTTTTCCAAGATAAAAACTTTATATCAGCTGTACTGGCTGGCTCAAAAGGTGGCAGTGTGAGCTTTTCCAAGACATAATTGAGATCCTATGCAAGTATTGGGGCTCTCCTTGGAGGTCATATGTTTTTGGCCCCTCTGAGGTACTGCCTTAGCAATGGATGGGAAAAAATTGGAGGTTCCGTATTGTAATGTGCTGAAATGGCAGAGGTATGAATTTTAATTGATGAAAAGGATTGGCCTTTGTCCAGCATCTCAGTTAGGTATTGTAAAATCTGAGGAATATTTGGTACAGATGTGTCAATTCCTTGTGCCTGGTTCCAAGCACAGAATCTTTTCCATTTTTCTGCATAAGATTTTCTGGTACTGGGCCTCCTGGCCTCCAAAATAACATCCATCACTGCTTTAGAGAGAGGTGTGCTTTGAATGGTTACATTATCCGCCATGCTGCCAGATTTAGGGTCCTGAGTTGGCTGTGCAGAATCGGATTGTTTCGCTGGGTCAGTAAGTGAGAAATTAGAGGCAATGTCCAGGCTGGGCCTTGAGACAAGCTTTTTAGGATTGGGTACCAGTGCTGGTGTGGCCAGTCTGGGGCAATCAGAATCATTCTTGGCTTCTCTTGCCTGACCTTTAGGTGTACCTTGGGGAGGAGAGGCAGAGGAGGAAAGGCATATACTGTTAGACTTTTCCAGCTAAATGACAGAGCATCCACTTTCCATGCTTGCGGTAAGTCCTTGTGCAGAATTTCTGTAGTTGGCAGTTGTGAGGGGAAGCAAATAGATCTATGTCTGGGCATCCCCATTCCTTTGTTATCATGCTGAAGACTTGTGGATCCTGTTTCCACTCGTGGGGATCCGTAAGGTTTCTGCTTAATTCATCTGCCAGAGTATTGTTCTTTCCTGGCACGAACTGTGCTTGCAGGTGTACTTGATAAGTCAATGCTGTGTCCCACAAAGTCATGGCTTGTCTGCAGTGGGGGTAGGAATGTGTGCCTCCCTGCTTGTTTATGTACCACATGACTGTAGTATTGTCCGTCCTTATCAGAAGTTGTCCTGGATGGAGTAGATCCTTGAAAGCTGTCAGGGCATTCTGAACAGCTAGCATCTCTTTTTGATTGATATGTAGATGCATTTGGCTTGTGGACCATGTGCCCTGAATACATTTTCTTGCCATGTGTGCTCCCCAGGCATAATCTGATGCATCTGTTGTCATTGACTGCCTGTCTGTGGGTAGAGTGAATGGCTGCCCCTTGTTGAGGTGACCGGCATGTGCCCACCATCGAAACTCCTGTTGCAGGCAAGGAATGAGGGTAATTGATGCTTCCAGGCTCTGAATGTTGAGTCCAGACACTTTTTAGGTACCATTGAAGTTCTCATATGCAGTCTGGCATATGAAATTAGCAGAATGCAGGATGCCATGAAGCCCAAAGCCTGCAGAATTTTTCTTGCAGATAACTGGGTCTTTGTTGCCAACATTCTGAAGTAAGAAGTTAGTTGTCTTTGTTGCCAACATTTTGAAGTAAGAAGTTAGTTGTCTTTGTCTGGCGTGAGGTAAGCCATCTGGGCAGCTGTATTTAAGCTTGCACCCAGGAATATTATCTGTTGAGAGGGTACTAGTTTTGATTTCTTTTCGTTTACTGTGTACCCTAGGCAAATTAATAATCTTTTTACGAACGCTAGATGCTTTAGTAGTGTGTCCTTGTTCTCTGCTTGTATAAGGCAGTCGTCCAAGTAAGGATAAATTTGAATTTCTCTGTGTGCAAAATGCAATTACTGGTGCCAGGCATTTTGTGAAGACCCTGGGTGGAGTAGATGAGCCAAAGGGCAGTGCACAGAATTGGTAGTGCATTGAGCCAGCTATGAATCGGAGGTATCTTCTGCAAGACTGTCTGATTGGTATATGCAGGTATGCCTCTTTTAGGTCCAAAGTTACAAGCCAAGCCTTCTTGCCAGGCATGGGCAGAAGCTGCTGCAGAGTTAACATCTTGAATTTTGGAATGTCCAGAAATGTGTTTAGAAAGGACAGGTCGAGTATTGGTCTCCAGGCTTTGTTCTTTCTGGGAACCAAGAAAAGTCTTGAGTAAAATCCTTGTCACTGCTCTTGCTGTGGTACTTGCTGAATGGCCCTCGTGCATAAGGGACGAAACTTCTTTTTGTGCCTCTGCCCACGGATTGTGTGGCAGGTTTGGCATACCTTTTGCCTTTGGCAGGGT
The DNA here is from genome assembly GCF_019279795.1 of Protopterus annectens. NCBI lineage: Eukaryota > Metazoa > Chordata > Ceratodontiformes > Protopteridae > Protopterus > Protopterus annectens. The sequence continues at coordinate 329,358,809 of NC_056738.1, read as the reverse complement.
GTGAAAGTGGAACCTGTAGCCCTGAGACACTATATTCAATACCCATTTGTCCTGGGTGATCATGTGGCAATTTTGAAAAAAAAGTGCTAGTTTTCCCCCTAAGGGGGCTGCAAGAAGATAAGTGCTTGGTGCTGGCAGAGGTAAGTCATTGGGACCGTTTCCTGTATGGCTGTGCTTTGTCTTCTCCACTTTTGGAGGTAGAAACGCCCCACTGTTTAGACCTGTATGAGCCCTGGGGCTGGGATCTGCCTCTGGGGCATCTGTATCTGCCTCTTTGTGGCCTGTCAGACACTGGAAAAGATCAATTCTTTATAAGCCAGTTCCTGCTAAATTTTGGTGGCTGAACCTGTAAGAAATCTTTTACTGTTTGCATAGATTTTGCTTTGTCCTCCATTTTCTTCAAAACCTCCTCTGCTTTAACACCAAAGTATCATGCTGTAAAAGAGCATCTAATAATTTTGCTTTAACATGATCAGGGAGATTTTGTTCCTTTAACCAAGCATGCCTCCTAATGACAGAACCCGTAACTGCGGCCCTGCAGGAGGCCTCCAGAGAATCAAAACCACATTGCAATGTATGCTTTCCGACTTGCTCAGTTGCATACAATAAATCCTGAATTCTCTTATTTTCTGTACAATCAGAATTAGTCAACATTTTCTGTTTTAACAGTGACATTAAGTATTGCTGATATTTAATCATATGAAATTGACAATTTAAAGCCCTCGCAGCCAAAGTAGCAGAAGTGTAAACCTTTTTCCCCCCATCTGTCTAGTGCCCTTGAATCCCTGTCAAAAGGGACAGGGTTTTTTGCAGTAGCGGCCTTAACCCCCTTGGGACCCTGAGAAATAGTTTCTGAGTCAGCAGCAGGGTTTTTATAAAGAAATTTATGTGAGTCTGGAACCCTGAATTATCTGCCTGGTTTAACAGGAGCTGGAGGTAAGGAGACCGGAGAAAGGCCGGACTCTGAAAATACATCTACAATGTCTAGCACAGGGGGAATAGCAAGAGAGGCCTGTGCTGAGGAAGTAAAAGAAAATCTCTAAGCCATTTCTTTGATTCTGAGTAATCTTGGCTCTGCCAGTGGAAGTGCTCCCTCATGGTATGCAGGGTTTCCCCAAAAGAATAATCCTCAGGAGGAGAGGCTGAAGGAATGGATTCTTCAGCATCAGAATCCTCATAGGGAGGAAGAGAGTATTACTGTACAGAAGAGGAGTCAGAGGAAATGGAAACCTGATCTGAAGAGTCATAGTCTGTCTCTTGCCCAGGCCTTGTCAGGAGGGGGATGGGAACCCCTGATCATAGTAATAAGGTCTTCGGCCATTTTGAGCATCTGTTTCTTAGGCATGGAAGTCTGTCCTGGAGAATGCTGTACTTGTTTCTTTGTCTTTAAAGCTGCTGTAGTCTTTGCTTATGAAGCTGAAATACTCTTTACATATAGCTGTGTAAGTCTGAAAACACACTCAGAAGCCGATGCCTGCTCAGCGGCTCCGGACCCATCTGAGGGAATGATTTCCAAGTGTCCAATACCTTGAGTATCCAGAGGCCTAGCTAGTTCCACGTGGGAGTAGTCAGCGGCCTGTGGCTCTGAGGTAGCGGGTGTCAGGGGCTGCGAAAGCACCTCACTGAGAACCGGCGACTGGCTTAGCGGAAGCCTCATCGTCGGTTTTGGATCTCGGATGCCTGTCTTCCTCTTTTTCCTTGCGTTTTTTTAGAAACTCCGGTCATCGGCTGTTCCGACAGCATTATGTAATTGAATTTTCGGCCAAAGTAATAAGCAAAATCAAACAGACGCTTAATAGTGGTTTGTTGAATCTAGCACAAAACCGACAGCTAGCAACGTTATGATCAGGGCCTAGGTAAGGAATACAGTAAGAATGATGATCCTTATGAGGTATCTGCTTCCCACAAGAAATACAATTGTTAACTTTCTGACATCGGTCTGGAGCAAGAAAAAAGTTTCCCCAATGGGGTACTTAGCTTTAATAAAGACTTCGGATCTGAAATTCATCTGTGAAAATCTCAGGAGTCGGCTGACCAGCACTTGCAAATTGCTTTTGCTTCAGGCACCGCACGGCAAGAAAGGCTGAAGAAAATGGCGTCGGCTGCATCTTTTATACCCCTGACGCACTGATGTCAGGGAAGAGGCGACAGCAACCAACGCCAGACCTGGACTTTGGAATTCTGGCCGACTGCAGGTAGCCTGCCAGCAGGATAACCCCAAGAGTAATGACTGCAACAGTGAAACACGAACATCCTTAGTTTCATGGACCTCCTCTGCCTTGAAGGGTAGCATCTTCCATTGGAACCCCCCCCCCCAAGCTTCTGGGAAAAGTCTCTCCTAGTTATTCCTGAAAAATGTTCTTGTGACTTTCAGAACCACATCTTTTTCAACTCCACACTAATTCCTAGAGAAGGACCACTGTGGGGTAGAAAAAAAAGATTACCACAGCAGACCAGGTCTTTCCATCTTGCTCACTATGGGAGAGTGTCTCTTACTGTGGGGCCAAACAAGGAAGATCCAAAGGGAGCACAGGCGAAAGAAAAAGTACAGTTTTGTACCTACCATAAATGTAGATGTCCGAGAGGAATGCATCTGCAGTCTTTACAAATGGGTTGTCCTGTCGTCAGGCAGCCCCTCGGTCGGCCGGATTCCAAAGTCTGGGTCTGGCTTCGGCTGGTGTCGCACCTCACCCGACGTCATTGCGGCAGTTATTCGGGTATAAAGGCATCAGCCGATGCCATTTTCCTCAGTGTTTCTTGCCCCAGATGCCAGGTGCCCTCTTGGATGGCTAAATTTGGATAAATGCCAAAGTTTCCAAATAGTAGAGAGCAAACACACAAAATAAGCATGTATGTACATATATACAAACAAATACACCATAATAGATCCGCGGCCAAGCTAGCTGAAGATTGGCAAATAGCCTAGGAGTAACACAGAGAGGAAGGAGGGTGGGTAATCCTGACTGCAGATGCATTCCTCTCGGACATCTACAGTTATGGTAGGTACAAAACTGTACTATGTCCTTCAAGGATGCATCTGCAGTCTTTACAAATGGGTAGAATACCATAGCTAAACTAGGGAGGAGGAAATGAGAAGAGATTATGGTGTAGTTAGGATCCCTTGCAAAACAGCAGTGGCAAAACCAGCACGGGATCTAGAGTATAGAGGTAAGTTATAATGCTTGGCAAATGTATGCACGGAGGTCCAAGTAGCAGCCTCTATAATGTCCTTGGTAGCCACTCCTCGTAAGAAAGCTGTGGTAGTGGCTGTAGCCCTTGTGGAGTGAGGCCTGATGTTCTCTGGAGTTTTCTTTCCATGGTAGGAGTAACAAAATCTAATGCAATTTCCTATCCACTTGGAGATTGTCTGTTTAGAAATTGGTTTTCCTTCCTTTCCTGTTGCATATGCTACCAGAAGCTGGTCAGTCTTTCTATTGTTTTTTGTCCTGTCCAGATAGTAGCGTAATTGTCTGTGTACATCCAAGGTATGTAAGAGCCTTTCCCCCCTGTTCTGTGGGTTGGGGAAGAATGTAGGGAGGTGGATAGCCTGATTTAAAGAAACTCTGGATACCACCTTAGGCATAAATGTAGGATTTGTTCTCATGGACACTATCTTGATGGAAGATCAGGAAGGGTTGCACTGCCATTAATGCCTGCAGTTCAGAGACCCTTCTTGCTGAAGTTATTCCCAGCAGGAAAGCAGTCTTCCAGGATAAGTATTGTAATTCTGCTGTTGCTGCTGGTTCGAAAGGAGGAAGAGTCAGTTTTTCAAGCACAAAATTCAAGTCCCATGCTGGCAATGGAGGTTTCCTGGGAGGTTTTACATTTTTAATTCCTCTCAGAAACTGTCTGAGCAGAGGATGCGAGAAGACAGGAGGATCCAAGTTGTATTCTGCTGAAATAGCTGATGCATGTATCTTGATGGAAGAGTAGGACAGGCCTGTATGGTAGAGCTCCGCCAAGTACTCCAGGCTGTTGGCTATGTTCACCAGTGTCGCATCTTGCCCCTTTGCCGTACTCCAGATGAGATATCTTTTCCATTTTGCTGCATAATTCTTTCTTGTTGAAGGTCTACGAGCCTCCAGGATTATGGCTTTAACCCTTTGGGATAAATTTGGGTTAATTGCTGTTATGTAATGTTCCAGGCAGTTAACTGCAGAGTTTTTAGGTTTGGATGCAAGATGTTGTAGTTGTTCTGTGTTAGCAGTAATGGGATCAGGGGCAGTGTCCATATTTGTTCCCGGGACATGCTCCTCAGCAGCGGATACCAATGTTGTCTTGGCCAGTTTGGGGCTATCAGAATGATCCTCGGGCGTTCCTCTTTGATCTTCAGAAGCACCTTGTGCATCAAAGGAAGTGGTGGGAATGCGTATGCTGTCAGGCTTTTCCAACTGAAAGAGAGGGAGTCCACCTTCCAAGCAAGTGGGTGGTAAGTCCTTGTGCAGAATTTCTTCAACTGGTGATTGAATGGGGATGCAAACAAGTCTATTTGTGGTGATCCCCATTTTCTTGTGATGGTTTTGAAGATGTCCGGATGCAGCATCCATTCGTGGGCATCTGTTGTAGTTCTGCTTAATATGTCTGCTAGAATGTTTTCCTTCCCTGGTACATAAATTGCCTGTAACTGAATGTTGTAGCTCAGAGCCACATCCCATAGGTCCAGTGCCAGCCGGCATAGAGGGTATGAGTGTGTGCCTCCCTGTCGATGTACCACATAACTGTGGTGTTGTCTGTCCTTATCATCAACTGGCCTTCTTGGAGAAAAGGTCTGAATGCCTGGATTGCCAATTTCACTGCCAGCATTTCTTTTAGATGTATGTGCAGATGCAGCTGGTCTTGAGTCCATAGGCCTTGAATGCACTTGTCCAGCATGTGTGCCCCCCATCCGAGGTCTGAGGCATCTGTCGTGATGGTTTGTCTTGGTTGACTTTTGCAGAAGGGCAATCCTGTGTTTGATTGGCAGGCCTGAGCCCACCATAGGAACTCCTGTTTCGGGCATGGGATCATTGGAATTTTGGTTTCTAGGCTGTGCTTGTGCTGGGACCACAAATTCTTTAGGTACCACTGTAGCTTTCTCATATGCAGCCTGGCATGAGGGACCAGTATTATGCAGGATGCCATGAAGCCTAGAGCTTGCAGCACTTTTCTTGCAGTCAGATGGTTCTGCTCTGTTAATGCCAAGAAGTAGAGAGGAAGTTGCTCTTTAATTTCTGCAGTTAGAAATGCCATTTGTTTTGATGTGTCCAGTTCTGCACCCAGAAAGGTTATTCTTTGGGATGGAATCAGCCTTGACTTTTTTGTATTGACTGTATATCCCAGGGCTTGCAGCAGGTAGATGACTCTTTGTAAGTCTCCTGTTAGTTTGTTTTTGTTGTCCGCTTGTATCAGGTAGTCGTCCAGGTAGGGATAGATTTGAATCCCCTGAAGTCTGCAATGAGCTATTACTGATGCCAGGCATTTCGTGAACACTCTGGGCGTAGTAGATAAGCCAAAAGGCAATGCTGAGAATTGATAATGCTCTGATCCTGCAAGAAATCTGAGGTATCTTCTGCAAATTGGTCTTATAGGGACGTGCAGGTATGCCTCCTTGAGATCTAGAGTTACCAGCCAAGACTCCTTGCCCAGCATGGGAAGCTGCTGTAGGGTCAACATTTTGAATTTTGGAACAATGAGGAATGTATTTAAAGCGGACAGGTCTAGAATAGGCCTCCATTTGTTTTCTTTCCTTGGTACCAGGAAGAGTCTGGAGTAAAATCCCTTTCCTTGTTCCATAGGTGGTACCTTTTCCACAGCTCTCATTCTTAATAATTGAGATATTTGCTTTAGAGCTTCTGTCTTTTGAGTAGGTGGTAGGTTTGGCATTCCTCTCTTTTCTGGTAGAGTATGAAAATGGAACCTGTAACCTTGGTCTATAGTTTGCAAAATCCATTTTTCTCTTGTAATGCAGTGCCAGTTTCTTGAAAATAAGGTTAGCTTTCCGCCCAAGGGTGTTTCTAGTTGTTCCCTGGTAGGCGGTTTCACCGCCAAGTCACTGTGATTGAGTTGTTGTAGTGGTGGTGGCTGTGTCCGTGCCTCGTTGGTTGTTACCCTGCCACTGGCGACCCCTGTAGGCACCCCTGGATTGGTTTCTGCCTCTAGAGCGCCTATTCCTGCCTCTTTGTGCCTTAGAGGATTCCGGAAAGGACCAATTCTTGGAGGGCCAGTTCCTGCTAAACCTTGGAGGTTGAACTTGTAGGAAATCTTTCACTGTTTGCACAGATTTTGCTTTCTCTTCCATCTTTTTTAGTACCTGCTGTGCAGGGGAACCAAATAAATTGACCTTGTCCATAGGTGCATCCAAAAGCTTTGATTTGGCATGGTCTGGTAATGCCTGTTCTTTCAACCATGCATGCCTCCTAATAACTGTGCCAGTCATGGCTAATCTAAAGGAAGCCTCCAGTGCATCATAGCCACATTTTAAAGAATGGTTACTAACCTGCTGTATGTTATGTACCACTTCTTGAACATACTTTTTATCTAAAGATTCTTCAGAGGACAGCTTTTTAGTCAACTGGTCAAGCATAAACTCTTGATATTGAATCATATGAAATTGGCAGTTCAAAGCTCTAGCTGACAAAGTAGCACAGGTGTAAACTTTTTTACCCCATCTCTCTAAGGACCTGGATTCCCTTTCAGAGGGGAGGGGGTTTTTAGAAGAAGTAGCTGCTACAGCTTTAGGACCCTGGGAGATGGTCTCTGGATCTGCAAAAGGAGCCTTATATAAGTGGTGATGAGTGTCCGGGACCCTGTAGTACCTATCGGGCTTAGCAGGAGCCGGAGGTAAAGAATCAGGAGCAGTGCAGGCATCATTAAATGCATCATCAACAACAGAAAGAACTGGAGGTATAGCTAAAGGCCTATGCTGTGGCAAATGTAGAAAGGTCCTAAGCCTTTCTGTAGAGTCTGAGAAATCTTGGCCCTGCCACTGAAATTGTTCCCTCATAGCATGCAAGGTTTCCCCAAAGGAAAATTCCTCAGGAGGAGAGGCTGAAGGGATGGACTCCTCAGCATCAGAGTCTTCGTAAGGAGAATAAGAAGCCTCAGGAGGGTCTGTATGTTCTGAGTCATCAGAAGAATCATCTGTGGATACTGGCTCAGGAGGCTCTGCTCTAGGTCTCTTTTCTGGAGGAGGGAGAGAGGCCCTGTCTGGATGAGGCTGGGCTCCACGGATTAAAGAGATGAGATCCTCAGCCAAAGAAAGCATGTGGGAGCTGGTGCTGGGCCTGTGAGAAGGGGGCTTGGCAGGCACAGGTTTTGATGTTTTGGCTGCTTTAGCCCTGGCAAAGGCCTTAATAGACATAACTGGAGGAGGCCTAGCAGCTCCACGTGCAGGGGTTGAAACATCCAGGGGAATGGTGTCTGATAAATCCTGTGAAACCGCAACAGAAGGTTGGATTTCAGAAGCCGTCTCTACCAGGTTAGAAGAAGCCTCGGTAGAAGGCATGTTATCGGCTGAAGAAAGAACCGCTTGCTCGGTTTCGGCCGAAACAGAGACACTCGTGGTTTGCTTAACCGCGGTTTTGGCTGAAACCGTGGACCGCGAGTGTCGGTCCTTTTCTTTGCGTTTTTTGGTAATTTGCGTAGTCGGAGGATCCGACGGCATAATGTAGGCAAAATCGGAGCCGAAAATCTGTTCAGCAAAGTCCGACCGACGTCTAAGCGTCCGTCGGTTAAAAGAAGCACAGGCTAGACAAGCTGCTACGTCGTAGTCTGGGCCTAAACAATGTATGCAATAGGAGTGGAAATCCTTATGAGGTATTTGTTTCCCACAAGATAAACAGTTATTAACTTTCTCTGACATCGGCTGAGGCAAGAAAGAGTCCCCAACGGGGTACTTAGCTTTATAGAAGTCTTCGAAGTAGTATTCGGTAGTAGTAATCTCTGGATCTGACCGACCGGCACTTGCGAACAGCTTCTGCTTCAGGCGCCACGCGGCAAGAAAGACTGAGGAAAATGGTGTCGGCTGATGTCTTTATACCCGAATAACTGCCGCAATGACGTCGGGTGAGGTGCGACACCAGCCGAAGCCAGACCCAGACTTTGGAATCCGGCCGACCGAGGGGCTGCCTGACGACAGGACAACCCATTTGTAAAGACTGCAGATGCATCCTTGAAGGACATCTTAAAGGGCACTGCAAAGTCACACAAGCACAACCAGGCATGTCTCCTGATGTCTATGCTTGAACCCACAGCCAGTGAAGATCATCTTGCATTCATGACAGATTAACCTCATGGACGTATTGGATACAAGAGTGACAGGTGGACAGCTGTGAAGAAAAAGACTGAAGCTCCTCTGACGTCAAAGACCCTGAGAAACACAGAGTTCCTTAATCAAGTCTTGCTGCAATCTGTTAAAATGTGCCAAGTAGTAAAGCGACCGTAAAGCAAAGGTAGATGAAACAAACATGCTTTCCAAACCTGTCCAGCCCTTGGACTCTAAAAGAAGGACAACATGAGGAGGACAAACAGAAGAGCTTTACTCATCTAACTCCTTTTTGTGGCTGCCTCCACAACCATGGCATCAACAGGAACTCTTATTCCAATAAGGCCTGTCCTTGGGTGGCAGAAGAAACTTGTCTAGGTGACTGGCAATTGATTCCATGGTATCTGTTTCCTTCCTAGCTGGCGAGACATAAGATAGAACAGTTGTGTAAAATCTTACCATAAAGTACAGTTTTGTACCTACCATAAATGTAGATGTTCGAAGATCCACATTGCTGCAGTCCTAACACTTGGGTAGTCCGCTGTCCCAGTCGGCCCGAATACCAAAGTATAAGGCTGACGTCGGTCAAGGCGCATTTGTCTGACATCAGGACGTCAGGGTACAAATGCGCATGACCGACGTCATATCCTCAGTCTTTTCTTGCCCCAGATGTCAGAAGACCCTAAAAAGATAAAGCCAAAACCAAAACACACCAAAACACTCCTGTACCTAATATATGTACAATATATACAAATTTACAAAAAATAGAACCTCACCCCCACAACCACCCCTAAACACAGAGGGGAAGGAGGGAGGGAAAATTGGACTGCAGCAATGTGGATCTTCGAACATCTACATTTATGGTAGGTACAAAACTGTACTATGTTCTTCATCTCACATTGCTGCAGTCCTAACACTTGGGTAGAATCCCAAAGCAGAGGTAAGGGAGGATGGCTAAACTATAATGAAGCAGGAGCTGAAAAAATGCCCTGCAACACCGCAGTGGCAAAACCAGCCCTGGACTTAGAATAGAGAGGAAGGTGGTAATGCTTGGAGAAAGTATGCACTGAACTCCAAGTAGCTGCCTCCAAAATATCCTTAGTTGCCACCCCCCTTAGAAATGCTGTTGAAGTGGCAGTAGCCCTAGTGGAATGAGGCCTAATCCCAGCTGGAATCTCCTTGCCATGATGGGAGTAACAGAATGCAATGCAAAACCCAATCCACTTAGATATAGTTTGTTTTGACACAGGCTTGCCCTGGGAACTCAAAGTAAAAGAAACAAACAACTGCTGAGACTGCCTAAAATCCCTAGTCCTGCTTAAATAATAACGCAACTGTCTGTGTACATCTAAGGTGTGCAAAATCTTTTCCCCCCTATTTTGGGGATCTGCATAAAAAGTAGGCAAATGAATAGTTTGGTTTAAAACCACACTAGAAACCACCTTAGGCATAAATGAAGGATTAGTACGTAATGATACCCTATCCTTATGAAAAATCAAAAAAGGCTCAACCGCCATAAGGGCCTGCAATTCAGAAACCCTTCTTGCAGAAGTAATGGCCAACAAAAAAGCAGTCTTCCATGACAAGTATTTCAACTCAGCAGTAGCCAGGCTCAAAAGGTTGTAGAGTAAGTTTCTCCAACACAAAATTGAGGTCCCAAGCAGGAGTAGGAGCTCTACGGGGGTCTTATATTCTTTGCCCCTCTAAGAAATTGCTTGAACAAAGGATGAGAAAACAATGGTGGGTCACAATCATAGTGAGCTGAAATTGCTGCAGCATGAATCTTAATGGAAGAGAAAGACAAGCCCTTGTCCAATAGCTCAGTAAGATATTGAAGAGCCACACTCAAATTAGGCTCAGAAACATCCAAATCCTTTGCTGCACTCCAAAATAAAAATCTCTTCCATTTTTCTGCATACACCTTACGTGTACTAGGTCTCCTGGCTTCCATAATCACATTCAAAACTTGTTGAGGAAGTTGAGACCTGCTGTGGTTCAAAACAGAATATGCCAGGCTGTTAGATGAAGAGAGTGAAGCTTGACATTGAGTAGATGACCGTCCCTCTGAGACAAAAGGTGTGGAATTAAAGGTAAAGGCCATGGAGGCTTTCTTACCAGATTCCTCAGTAATGGGTACCAGTGTTGCCGAGGCCAATCTGGAGCTATCAAAATCATCCTTGGCTTGTCTTGTCTGACCTTTAGGAGTACCTTTGGGAGGAGAGGCAGAGGTGGAAAGGCATACACATGAAGATTTTCCCAACTGAACGAAAGAGCATCCACTTTCCAAGCTGTGTGATGAAACCTTTTCGCAAAACTTTGGCAGCTGGTGGTTTAGTGGAGAAGCGAACAGATCTATGTCTGGAGTTCCCCATGACACTGTCAATTTTTGAAATACATGAAGATCCAGTTTCCACTCGTGGGGATCCATGATTTGCCTGCTTAACACGTCTGCTAAGGAGTTCTGTGCTCCTGGCAGAAACCTTGCCTGAAGAGTAAGCTGCAAGCTGAGCGCAGTCTCCCACAAAATCATTGCTTGCCTGCATAGAGGATAAGAATGTGTTCCCCCTTGCTTGTTGATGTACCACATGACAGTTGTGTTGTCTGTTAGAATCAACACCTGCCCTGGAAGAAGTAACTCCTTGAAAGTCATCAATGCAAACTGGACTGCTAACATCTCCTTTATGTTGATATGTAGATGCTGTAGTCTGGCAGGCCACTTGTCTTGTATCCACTTTCCATTCAGATGAGCTCCCCAAGCTATGTCTGAGGCATCTGTCGTCAGAATCTGACTCGCCTCTGGCCGGGTCACAGAGAGTCCCTTGTTTAGGTGACATTCCTGAGCCCACCACAAAAATTCCTTTTGAATGCAAGGTATTATTTGAATGACAGTGTCCAGATCCTGGCAGTGCTGTGTCCATACATTTTTGAGATACCATTGTAGCTTCCTCATATGCAGTTTGGCATTGGGAAGCACCAGAATACAAGATGCCATGAACCCTAATGCTTGAAGGACTGTCCTTGCAGTCAGCACGGACTGATGAGATAGTTGATGGAAGTAAAGGGATAGACTCTTTTGTTTGTCCGGGGTTAAAAAGGCCATCTGAGCTGCTGTATTCAGTCTCACACCCAGAAAGCACATGTCTTGAGAGGGTACTAGACTGGACTTTATTTCGTTCACAGAATACCCCAGGCATCTTAGCACTGCTATCACATATTCCAGATGCTGAAGAAGCTCGTCCTTTTCTTGTGCCAGAATCAGACAGTCGTCCAAGTAAGGATAGATTTGTATTCCTTTTAGCCTGAAAAAAGCTACAACTGGAGCCAGAACTTTTGTGAATACTCTGGGCGCAGTAGATAAGCCAAAGGACAATGCAGAGAACTGATAATGTGAATTTCCAGCTCGGAAACGCAGATACTTCCTGCAACTGAGTCTGATAGGCACATGAAGGTAAGCCTCCTTGAGATCTAAAGTTACCATCCAGTGATCCTTGCCCAGCAGAGGTAAAAGCTGTTGTAACGTCAACATTTTGAACTTGGGAATGTCCAAATAAGTGTTGAGGATAGACAAACCTAAAATTGGTCTCCACGTGTTCCCCTTTTTTGGTACTAGGAACAGGCGAGAATAAAATCCTAGGCCCCTTTCTGGCACAGGAACCGGCTGAATGGCCCCTATCTGGAGCAACAGAGAAATTTGCTTGTGAGCCTCTTTTCTTTGCATAGGAGGAATGTCTGGCATTTCTTTGAAAAGAGGCAAGGTATGGAAATAAAACCTGTAACCGTGGTGAACGATATCCAATACCCATCTGTCTTGGGTAATAATACTCCAATTTTCTTTGAAAAGTGCCAGCCTTCCTCCCAAAGGTGCTGCCAGATGAGAAGGCTCTGGCAGCTGAAAAGGCAAGTCATTGGGTCTGCTTACGAAAGGACTGACCCCTGCCCTCACCAGAAGACTGGGCAGGCGAACTGCCTGTTCTAGGCCTAAAAGAACCTTGAGCTCTGCCCCTACCACGTCTAGATCTACCCCTAGACTGAGAATCATAAGAAGGATAAGTCCACCCCTTAGTAGGCCAATTTCTACTAAACTTTGGAGGCTGAACCTGCAAAAAATCTTTAACAGTCTGCATAGACTTAGCCTTGTCCTCCATTTTCTTCAAAACTGCTTCCACAGGCGCACCAAATAACACATCAGATTGTAAAGGAGCATCTAAAATCCTTGTCTTTACATGTTCAGCTAAATTCTGATCCCTCAGCCAGGCGTGCCTGCCACCCTCGAAGAGGCCTGTACAGCATCAAAACCACATTGCAAGGAATGCTTACCCACCTGTTCAGAAACATGAACCAAATCCTGCAACTCTTTACATTCAATACCTTCCGCCAGAGCATCTACCTTAGACTTCAATTGTGAAAGGAGATAATTTTGGTATTTCAACATGTGAAACTGGCAATTCAAAGCCCTCATGGCTAAAGTGGAAGAAGTATACACCTTTTTCCCCCATCTATCCAAAGCCCTTGCCTCTATCAGAAGGAACAGGATTTTTAACAACAGAAGCCTTAACACCTTTAGGGCCCTGAGAAACAGTTTCTGGGTCTGCCCTAGGACTCTTAAAAAGATACTTATGAGCTTCAGGCACCCTATAATACCTATCCGGTTTAACTGGGGCAGGAGGCAAAGAATCAGGGTTCAGGGAAGCCTCTGCAAAACATCCTCTACCACATCCAGAACAGGAGGTATAGCTAAAGGCCTATGCTGGGAAGAAACAAAATTCCCTAAGCCTTTTCCTAGAATCAGAGAAATCTTGACCTTCCCATTTAAAATGCTCCCTCATGGAATGAAGAGTCTCTGAAAAGAAAAATCCTCAGGAGGAGAAGCCGAAGGTGTAGAGTCATCTACATCAGAATCAGAATAAGGAGGATACTCCTGCAAGTCTTCAGCAAGACTCAGAAGCCTCGAACACTGCTCAAAACTCTCAAGCTCAGGTTCCACCCTAGGCCTCTTATCAGGGAGGTAAAGAACCTCTAATCATAGTAATCAAATCTTCTGCCATTTTAAGCATATGTTTCTTAGGCAGAGACCCTGAAGAACTAGGGGAGACCCCACTGAAGATAACCCTGGCCGGCCTCTAGAAGGAGCCTTGGAAACAGAAGGGAGGGCCTAACCACCTTAGGAAGGGAGGGAGAACAGCTCCTGAGAAGCCCCTTCAGCCTGGCCTACCTCCTGAGAGGACACATCTTGTAACAGTAAAGTCTCTCCCTGAGAATCCAAAGGAACTTCTGGTAGAACCACCGGCTCCACGAGCCCTCTAAAGAACCGACGTCCGGGACAGACGGTTCTTCCACCCTAAACCGCTGCTTTGTCCTTGCGCTTTTTAGGCAGCGGCCGGAGCATCCAACGGCATGTTGTAATTACAACGCTTCCCAAAACTAACCTGGCACAATCTAATCTTCTCTTAATAGTGCGTTTGTTAAATCTAGCACAAGAGCGACAGCCAACAACGTCGTGCTCAGGCCCTAAGCAAGGTATACACAATGTATGGTAATCTCTATGAGGTATCTGTTTCCCACAAGAAATACAGTTATTCACTTTTTCTGACATCCGGTTAAATACTGAGGCAAGAAAAACCAAAATATTCAACGGGTACTTAGCCAACTTTGATTCGGTCTGAAACTCCGACTTCAGAAAATTTCAGAACGCCAACCTGCACTCGCAATACTGCTTCTGCATCGGACCATGCGGCAAAAAAGACTGAGGATATAACGTCGGTCATGCGCATTTGTACCCTGACGTCCTGATGTCAGACAAATGCGCCTTGACCGACGTCAGCCTTATACTTTGGTATTCGGGCCGACTGGGACAGCGGACTACCCAAGTGTTAGGACTGCAGCAATGTGAGATGAAGAACATCCATAGATGCCATTCTCTTCCATTTCGCAGTATTCTTAGTGTGGGATTCCCCACCTCAGACGACCCGAACATCGGCTCCTATACAAAAAGTACAGTTTTGTACCTACCATAAATGTAGATGTTCGAGTGTTCAACCTGCTGCAGTTATCACACTTGGGTTATCCTGTCGTCAGACAGTGCCGCAGTTGGCCAGATTTCCAAAGTCTTGGTCCGACGTCGGTTGCTGTCGCCTCATCCCCGACGTCAGTGCGCCAGGGGTACATATATTGCAACAGACGCCATTTTCTTCAGCTTTTCTTGCCCCAGATGTCAGGTGCCCCCAAAAAGGTGATCCAAATTAGTACCAAAAGGTGTGAACACTGTACAAACACAAAATCCCTTCAGCTATAAGCAAATACATCAGAAAGGCATAGCAAAGATTTAAGCCAGTAGATCAGAGGGGTTGGAGGGAGGGTAACCTGGACTGCAGCAGGGTGAACACTCGAACATCTACATTTATGGTAGGTTCAAAACTGTACTATGTTCATCGTGTTACCCTGCTGCAGTCATCACACTTGGGTTGAGTCCCAAAGCTAAGGTAGGGTGGAGGCATCATAGAGGGTTAGTGGAGGCAATGAGGCCCTGCAAAACCGCAGTGGCGAAGCCTGCCCTGGACTTAGAATAAAGAGGTAAGTGATGGTGTTTGGTGAAGGTGTGTACAGAACTCCAAGTCGCAGCTTCTAAAATTTCCTTGGTAGGAACCCCCCTGAGAAAGGCTGTAGAGGTAGCTGTTGCCCTGGTAGAGTGGGATCTAATGGTAGGAGGAACTGGTTTCCCATGATGGGTATAGCAGAATCGTATGCAATGGCCTATCCATTTAGAAATGGTTTGCTTGGATATGGCCCTCCCTTGAGAAGCTGTAGCATAGGAAACAAAGAGCTTGTCAGTTTTTCTGAAAGCCTTAGTTTTATCCAAGTAGTAACGAAGCTGCCTGTGAATGTCCAAGGAATGCAGGAGTGTCTCACCTTTGTTCTGTGGATTGGGGAAGAAAGTGGTAAGGTGGATGGTTTGAATTAAAGCTACACGGGAAACCACCTTAGGCATGAAGGCAGGATTAGTTCGTAGAATAACTCTGTCTTGATGAAAAATGAGGAAAGGTTCCACTGCCATAAGTGCCTGTAATTCTGAGACTCTCCTAGCAGAAGTTATTGCCAGGAGCAGGGCAGTCTTCCAAGATAGGAACTGAAGGTCTGCAGAAAAAGCTGGTTCAAAGGGAGGTAGCGTTAGTTTTTCCAGAACAAAGTTGAGGTCCCATGTTGGTGTAGGGGCTCTTCTAGGTGGTCTAATGTTTTTTGCCCCTCTGAGGAACTGTCTTAGAAGAGGATTTGAAAATAAAGGTGGATTCGTGTCGTAGTGAGCTGAAATAGCTGAAGCATGGATTTTAATTGAGAAGGAAAGTCCTTTATGCAACATCTCAGCTAAATACTGCAGAATGTGAGGCATATGAGGCTGAGTTGTGTCTTGGCCTTTAGCTTGGTTCCAAGCACAAAACCTTTTCCATTTGTCCGAGTAAGCCTTCCTGGTGCTTGGCCTCCTGGCCTCTAGAATAACATCCAGTACTGCTTGTGAAAGAGGGGCTGGTGGGATGCTTAATTGATTTCCCATGCAGCCAGGTTTAAGGTTTTGATCTGGCTGTGTAGAATCTGCTTGTCTTGCTGCGTGAGCAAATGAGGTATTGGAGGCCATATCCATGGTGGGCTGTGAGCCATATTCTTCAACAGCGGGTACCAGTGCTGGCGTGGCCAGTCTGGGGCTATGAGAATCAGTCGGGGCTTCTCCTTTTTGACCTACAAAAGAACCTTTGTGAGAAGAGGTAATGGAGGAAAGGCATATGCTGTCAGGTTTTTCCAACTGAAGGAGAGAGCGCCCACTTTCCAAGCTTGATGGTGGAATGTCCTTGTACAAAATTTTGTCAGCTGGTAGTTTTGAGGACTGGCAAACAGGTCTATATTTAGTAGACCCCATCTTTGAGTTATCATTGTAAATATTTGTGGGTCTAGCTTCCACTCGTGGGGATCTTTGATGTTTCTGCTTAGGTTGTGTGCCAATGTGTTTTTCTGTCCTGGCAGGAACTGAGCTTGTAACTGGACTTGGTAGGCCAGAGCTGTGTTCCATAAGATTACTGCTTGCCTGCAAAGAGGGTAGGAATGTGTGTCCCCTTGTTTATGTACCACATTACTGTGGTGTTGTCCGTCTTTATTGCAAGTTGTCCTGGCTGTAGTAGCTCCTTGAAGGCTGTCAGAGCTTTCTGTACAGCTAGCATCTCTTTTTGGTTTATGTGCAGTTTTCTTTGTTCTGCAGTCCACAGGCCCTGAATGCATTGCCCTGCCATGTGTGCCCCCCAGGCATAGTCTGAAGCATCTGTTGTGATAGTTTGCCTGGGTGGGGGCAAGGTGAAAGGCTGACCCTTGTTGAGGTGACATGCCTGTGCCCACCATAGAAATTCCTGTTGAAGGCAGGGAATGAGAGATATCACTGTGTCCAAGCTGTGGCTGTGTTGAGACCATACGCTTTTTAGGTACCACTGTAATTTCCTCATATGCAGTTTTGCAAATGGTATTATCAGAATGCAAGATACCATGAAGCCCAAAGCCTGCAGAATTTTTCTTGCAGTTAATTGCGTCTGTTGCCACCGTCTTGAAATATTGAGTCAGTTGTAATTGCTTGTCTGGTGCAAGATGAGCCTTCTGGGCCGTTGTGTCCAAGCTGGCACCCAAGAATGTCATTTTTTGTGAGGGTACCAGTTTTGACTTCTTTTCGTTTACTGTGTACCCCAGACAGTTTAGTAGATGCTTCACAAAAGCCAGATGTTGTAAGAGAATGTCTTTTCTTTCTGCTTGGATGAGGCAGTCATCCAGATCTGGATATATTTGAATTCCTCTTTGTCTGCAGTATGCAATTACTGGTGCCAGGCATTTTGTGAATACTCTGGGCGCAGTAGATAAGCCAAAGGGCAGTGCAGAGAATTGATAATGGGTTGAACCTGCAATGAAATGGAGGTATCTTCTGCAACTTTGTCTGATAGGGACATGCAGGTATGCATCCTTGAGGTCCAACGTTACCAGCCATGCTTCCTTGCCCAACATGGGAAGTAGCTGCTGTAGTGTTAGCATCTTGAATTTGGGAACTTGTAAGTGTTTAGAATTGAAAGGTCCAGAATTGGTCTCCAAGCATTTTCTTTTCTGGGTGCTAGGAAGAGTCTTGAGTAAAATCCTTGGCCTTGCTCTTGAGTTGGTACCCTTTGAATGGCTCTCATGGCCATGAGAGCTGTAATTTGTTTTTGAGCCTCTGCCCTTTGATTTTGTGGCAGGTTTGGCACTCCTCTTTTTATTGGCAAGGTGTGAAAGTGGAATCTGTATCCTCGTAAAGTTATGTCTAGGACCCATTTGTCCTTTTTGACCATGTGCCAGTTGTCTGCAAATAGTGCTAGTTTTCCCCCAAGGGGGCTGACAAAAGAGCTTTGTTTGGCCAGCTGAGGTGCAAGTCATTGAGTTTGCCTTCTGGTGGGTTGAGACCTGTCTTCTCCTCCCTTCTGGGTTGGAGTGCCCCATTGGAGAGGCTTATACTGAGCTTGTGGATGTCCTCTGCCCCTTGGGAGCCTGTATTTACCCCTCCGAGGCCTGTCAGTGGCTGGAAAGGACCAATTTTTTGTTGGCCAGTTTCTGCTGAAGCGAGGGGGTTGTGCTTGTAGGAAATCTTTGACTGTCTGCATTGATTTCGCCTTATCTCCCATTTTCTTTAAAAGTTCTTCTGCTTTAACAACAAAAAGAACATCCTGCTGTAAGGGAGCATCGAGTAGTTTTGCTTTAACATGACCAGGCAGACTTTGTTCCTTTAACCAGGCATGCCTACGTATAACTGATCCAGTGACAGCTGCTCTGCAGGAGGCCTCTAAAGAATCAAACCCACATTGTAAGGTATGTTTGCCCACCTAGTCGGTGGCGTGCAACAAATCCTGTACTACTTACATTTCAGATTGTTGAGGTAGGGTGGTTATCTTTTGTTTTAACTGAGAGATCAGAAATTGCTGATACTTAAGCATATGAAATTGACAGTTTTGTGCTCTCATAGCTAAAGTGGCTGAGGTGTAAACCTTTTTCCCCCCATCTGTCTAGTGCTCTTGAATCCCTTTCAGAAGGTACTAGATTTTTAGCCATGGAAGCCTTAGCCCCCTTGGGACCCTGGGAGATAGTCTCTGGGTCAGCTATTGGGCTTTTGTAAAGGAATTTGTGGGAATCAGGTACTCTGTAGTATCAGTCAGGCTTGGCCGGGGCAGGAGGTAGAGAGTCAGGGTTGAAACTGGATTCTAAGTAGACATCTACAATGTCCAAAACAGGAGGGATGGCTAGAGGTCTGTGTTGGGGGAGTAAAAGAAACTCTCTGAGCCTTTTCTTGGAATCAGAGTAATCCTGACCTTCCCAGTGAAAATGTTCCCTCATAGTGTGTAAAGTTTCCCCAAAAGAGTAATCTTCTGGAGGGGAAGCTGAGGGAATAGAGTCCTCAGCATCAGAATCTTCATAAGGAGAGAAGGAATAGTCTTGGTCCTCAGAGGAATCCGAAGAAATAGACAGTTGTTCAGAGGAAGCAGAATCTTCCTCTTGTCTAGGCCTTTTGTCAGGAGGCGGCTGTGAACCCCTGATAAGAGAAATTAAATCTTCAGCCATTTTGAGCATCTGTTTCTTAGGCATAGGGCCTTGAACAGGAGACTGAAGTGAAGCCTTTTTTGATTTAGGAGTCCTCGACTTGGAAAACATTTTGACTGCAAGAGTCAGTCTGAAAATGCCTTCAGAAACAGATGGCGTTTCAGAAGTACTGACGTCCTTGGAAGGTAAATCGTAGGAAGGGCCTGAAGTAAAAGGCTACGTCGGCCTAGTACATTCTGTCAAAATATCTGTAGCGGTCTCGGGTTCCAGAACTGCGGTAGTCAGAGGCTGCATCGCAGCCTCACTGATAACCGGAGACCGGATTAACCGAGGCCTCGGAATCGGGCTTAGGCCTGGGCTGTTGGTCCTTGTCCCTGCGCTTTTTGTGCACGCCAGTAGTCTGTAGCTCCGACAGCATGTTATAGTTAAATTTTCTATCAAAAAAGTGTTGTGCGAAATCAAATCGTCTTTTAATAGTACGTTTATTAAATCTAGCACAAAAACGACAAGTGACGCCATGATCAGGGCCTAGGCAAGGTATGCAATAAGAAAGAAAATCCTTATGTGGTATTTGCTTCCCACAAGAAATACAATTGTTAACTTTTTCTGACATCGGTCTGAGGTAAGAAAAGTTTCCCCAACGGGGTACTTAGCTTTATAGAAGACTTCAGTCTGAAATTCAAATTTGAAAATCTCAAGAGTCTGCCGACCGGCACTTGCGAACTGCTTCTGCTTCGGGCACCGCGCGGCAAGAAAGACTGAAGAAAATGGCGTCAGTTGCAATATATGTACCCCTGGCGCACTGACGTCAGGGATGAGGCGACAGCAACCGACGTCGGACCAAGACTTTGGAAATCCGGCCGACTGCGGGACCGCCTGACAACAGGATAACCCAAGTGTGATGACTGCAGCAGGGTAACATGATGAACATCCTTAATACCGGTTGCTGTACATGCGAGAGACGTCACATGTAGGGCCATAAACAGGGATCTAAAATGGGACATCTGCACACGCAGCCCTCAGAACTTGAAGGCCAGTCAGACATTCCCAAAGAGAGTAACAAGTGATGTCAGCCAAAAGTGTCAAATGACATATTCTGGCTACTCTGCTCTTAGTGAAGTGTAGAGAGTACAGTTGTGTACACTTACCATAAATGTAGATGTTAAGAGTGTATTCGCTGCCCGCAGGTAGACCTCAGTTGGCCCAAATACCAGATACTTAGTATTTATGCGTCGGTTGCTGTCGTTTCAGGACTGATGTCAAGTAATCAGGGGTATAAAAACAGGCAGCGGACGCCATTACATCAGTTTTTCTTGCCCCAAATGTCAGGAGCCCCCAAACAGGGAGCCAAGTTATGGTGGGAAGAACACCACCAGTAAAAAGTAAATACCAATAGCCCTGTAATGGGTGAGTAATAGAGGAGATAGAGAGCGACAAGGGGGCTGGAGGGTGGGAAACCAGGACTGCAACAGTGAATACCACTCTATCAACATTTATGGCAAGTGTACACAACTGTACTATGTTCTGCGTGTTTTACTGTTGCAATCATCACACTTGGTTAAACTCCCAAAGCTGAAAAAGGGTACAGGCAGTCAAGACGAATGGGGGCTGGCTAGTGTGCCCTGCAGTACTGCTGTTGCAAAATCCACCCTGGATTTGGAAAAGATAGACAGGTGGTAATGCTTGAAAGTGTGTACAGAACTCAAGGTAGCAGCTTCCAGAATGTCCCTGGTAGGGACTCCCCTGAGGAATGCTGCATAGGTAGAAGTTGCCCTAGTGGAATGTGTTCTGACCACCTGAGGGGTTGGTTTCCCATGGGGTTTGTAGCAGAAATGGATACAATGTGCTATCCATTTGGAAAATGTTTGTTTTGAAATGGCCTTGCCCTCTGCCCCTGGTGAAAAATTGACTAGTGACTGGTCAGACTTCCTGAAGGGCTTAGCCCATCAAGGTAGAATCTGAGCTGTCTGTGCATGTCCAAGGAGTGCAGGATCCTTTCTCCTTTATTTTGAGGGTTAGGGAAGAAGGTTGGCAAATGGAGAGATTGGCTGAGAGCCACATTGGAAACCACCTTAGGCATAAAGGAAGGGTTAAGTCCTGAGGGAGACCCTGTCAGCATGAAAAATAATGAAGGGTTCCACAGCCATAAATGCTTGTAGCTCAGACACTCTTCTAGCTGAAGTGATGGCCAGAAGTGAGGCTGTTTTCCAAGAGAGGAATTTCAACTCTGCTGATGCTACTGTCTCAAAGGGGTGGGGGCGTGAGCTTTTCCAGTACAAAGTTAAGGTCCCAAGCAGGGGTGGGTGCTCTCCTTGGTGGCCTGAAGTTGTCTGCCCCTCTCAGAACTGTGAAAGGGTGAGAGAACAGAGGTGGCTCCATGTTGTAATCAGCCGAGATGGCAGAAGCATGGATCTTGGAGGAGAAAGATAGGCCTCTCTGGGGTACATCTCCTAGATAATCCAGGATTAGAGATAAGGAAGGCAGTGCTGTGTTCCTCTCCTTTAGATTGAATACAGGAACAATATATTTTCCACTTATCAGCATAGGATTTCCTTGTACTGGGTCTTCTGGCTTCAAGAAAGACATCCAGCACCTGCTTACTTAGGCTGGCCACTGGGGGAGACTTCAAGGAATAAACCAGGCTGTAAGATTCAGGGTTTGCAGTTGTGAATGCAAAATCTGCCTCTCCTGCTGAGTGAGGAGGGTTGGGATCTGGGGTAGGTGCCAGGGTGGCACCGGTGACAAGCTGCAAAGTGGGTATCAGTGCTGGCGTGGCAGGCCGGGACAATCCTGGTCTGTCCTGTCTTATCTTGAGTAATATTCTTGTGAGAAGAGGCAGAGGGGGAAATGCACAGAATGAGAGGTTCACCCACTGGAAGGATAGGGCATTAAACTTTCCAGGCCTTGCTGTGAGATGTCCTGGTGCAGAATTTGCTGAGCTGGTGATTGTACGGGGAAGCAAACAGGTCCACCTCTAAGGGTCCCTATTTCTGGGTTAGAAGGCTAAAGGTGCTGGGGTCTAAATGCCACTCTGCTTAAGTAGTCTGCCAGAGAGTTTTGTTTAACTGACAGGAATTGAGCTTGCAGGTGGATATGCTTGTCCAAGGCAGTGTTTCACAGGGCCATGGCTAGCCGACAGAGTGGATAAGACTGGGTTCCCCCCTGCTTGTTGATGTACCACATAAAGTACAGTTTTGTACCTACCATAAATGTAGATGTCCGATAGGTATGCATCTGCAGTCATCACATATGGGTTTGTCCTGCCTCAGGCAGCCCTTCGGTTGGCCGGATTCCAAAGTCTGGGTCCGGCGTCGGCTGATGTCGCCCCTTCCCCGACGTCAGAGCGCCTGGGGTATAAAAGCGTCAGCCGACGCCATCTTCCTCAGTTTTTCTTGCCCCAGATGCCAGGTGCCCTCTAAGGAAGGCTAAATTTGGAGAAATGCAATAAATTCCAAACATGCACAAAAATATATACATATATAAAAACAAATACACCATAATAGATAACCCCAGCTAGCTATGAGAGGGGAATGTACCCAAGAAATACCACAGAGGGGAAGGAGGGAGGGTAAACCTGACTGCAGATGCATACCTATCGGACATCTACATTTTATGGTAGGTACAAAACTGTACTATGTCCTTCAAGGATGCATCTGCACTCATCACATATGGGTAGAATAAAATATCCAATCTGGGGGTGGAGGATCTATGTAAAGGATGGTGTAGCTAAAATGGACTGCAGGACTGCCGTAGCAAAGCCTGCTCTGGATCTGGAATATAAAGGTAAGTTGTAATGCTTGGAAAATGTATGCACGGAGCTCCATGTAGCAGCTTCTAAAATGTCCTTGGTAGCCACCCCTCTTAAGAAGGCTGTGGAGGTGGCTGTGGCTGTGGCTCTGGTCGAATGAGGTCTGTTAGCTGGCACAGTTTTTCCATGAAAGGAGTAACAGAAACAAATGCAATTCCCTATCCATTTTGAAATTGTTTTGAAATTGCTTTTCCTTGTGCACCAGCATCATATGCTACAAACAACTGGTCAATTTTTCTGTAATTTTTAGTTCTGTCCAAGTAGTAGCGCAACTGTCTGTGTATGTCCAGGGTGTGCAGAAGCTTTTCCCCTTTGTTTTGTGGATTTGGAAAGAAGGTAGGCAGGTGAATAGCCTGGTTTAAAGAGAGAGCAGCCAAGAATGATGTGTAAAAAACGAAATCCTTTATTTGAGTTAATCCACAAACAAACGTACCACAAGCGCTTTCGCCCAGGTAATCCTGAGCTTTCTCAAGTGAATGTCATAGCATTTGCTAAAACACACCTTAAATATTGTCATAAGCATCTCATTGATTAAAAATACCTGGTGTTGATTAAACATTTAAAGGAGCTTTACATACCCTTTAACATAAAATAAGATATTTGAAAACTGAGGTGCGTCAAAAAATGCTTCCTGGGCTGAAAGTTAAAACCATGTTAAATGTTACGGTTTAAAATGAATCATAAATTAATAACCATTTTTTATATAATAAAATCAGTGTTAAAATTGTTTAAAATTGCACAATAGGGCTTTAAGAGGTCTATATATCCAAATAACTTAAGAATATATGTCTATGAATATGTTATAGACCCCTCCTTCAGTCTTCATTTGTAAATAAAGAATTTCTGTTCTCTATTGCTGTTCGAAAAACATCCTATCTATTATTAGATACAACATTTTATCTATTATTTGGTATTTATTTATTTGTAACATTTGGATGAGGACTTATGTATTATTAAATTTGTTCATTCACAGCCCTCATCTCTTATTTAGTGATTTTTTAGATTAGGAAATTGTTTATGGATGTTTTTCGAACAGCAATAGAGAACAGAAATTCTTTATTTACAAATGAAGACTGAAGGAGGGGACTATAACATATTCATAGACATATATTCTTAAGTTATTTGGATATATAGACCTCTTAAAGCCCTATTGTGCAATTTTAAACAATTTTAACACTGATTTTATTATATAAAAAATGGTTATTAATTCATGATTCATTTTAAACCATAACATTTAACATGGTTTTAACTTCCAGCCCAGGAAGCATTTTTTTGACAACTCAAGTTTTCAAATATCTTATTTTATGTTAAAGGTATGTAAAGCTCCTTTAAATGTTTAATCAACACCAGGTATTTTTAATCAATGAGATGCTTATGACAATATATAAGGTGTGTTTTAGCAAATGCTATGACATTCACTTGAGAAAGCTCAGGATTACCTGAGCGAAAGCGCTTGTGGTACGTTTGTTTGTGGAATAACTCAAATAAAGGATTTCGTTTTTTTACACATCATTCTTGGCTGCTCTTGCTTTGCTGGTTGTGGATTTGCGTTTATTGGACTGCAGATTCTTCCTTGGTTTTCTGGTTTAAAGAGACCCTAGATACCACCTTTGGCATAAATGAAGGATTGGTTCTCAATGAGACTATGTCTTGATGAAAAATAAGAAATGGCTGTACTGCCATGAGGGCCTGTAACTCAGATACTCTTCTTGCTGAGGTTATGGCCAGAAGGAAGGCAGTCTTCCAAGAGAGGAACTGTAGTTCTGCAGATGCTGCTGGTTCAAAGGGAGGCAGTGTTAGTTTTTCCAACACGAAGTTAAGGTCCCAAGTAGGCAGTGGTGGTTTCCTTGGAGGATTGATGTTTTTAATTCCTCTTAGAAACTGTCTTAGCAGCGGATGAGAGAAGACAGGTGGATCAGTATTGTACTCTGCTGAAATTGCTGAAGCATGAATTTTAATGGAAGAGTAAGACAGGCCATTGTGGAGCATTTCTGCCAAATATTCCAGGATATGTGCCATGTTCATAACTGTTGCATCTAGGCCCTTTGAGGTGCTCCAGGTGTGAAATCTTTTCCATTTTGCTGAGTATGCCTTTCTTGTGGAAGGCCTGCGAGCTTCCATGATGATATCCTTCACTCTCTTTGACAGCTTATCCTGGTGATGAGTCAAGGTATTTTCCAGGCAGCTAGTTGTAATGTTTTCAGGTTGGGATGCAGCGTTTTGTAATTGTGCTGTGTCAGGAGAAGCGGCCATTGTGGCAGAAGCCATGGTTTTGTCCGTGACATGCTCTTTAGCAATGGGTACCAGTGCTGCCTTGGCCAGTCCGGAGCTATCAGAATCATCACTCTTGGCTGCTCTGCCCTTATCTTCAGTAAGACCTTGGTCATTAATGGAAGAGGTGGGAATGCATACACTGTTAGAGTTCTCCAGCTGAAAGAGAGGACGTCCACTTTCCATGCTTGTGGGTGGTATGTCCTTGAGCAGAATTTCTCCAGCTGATGATTGTGTGGGGAGGCAAAGTGGTCTATGCCCGGTCTCCCCCATGATTGTGTTATCTGATGGAAGATGTCTGGGTGCAGCATCCATTCGTGTGCATCCATGATGTTCCTGCTTAAGCTGTCCGCCAGTATATTGTCCTTTCCTGGTACAAACTGGGATTGCAGCTGTATATTGACAGTCAAGGAAAGTTCCCATAGATTCATTGCCAGTCTGCAAAGAGGGTAGGAATGGGTGCCTCCTTGCTTGTTTATGTACCACATAACTGTAGTGTTGTCTGTCCTTATTAGCAGGTGGCCTTGATGTAGAAATAACTTGAAGGCCTCGATTGCATGCATCACTGCCAGCATTTCCTTTTGCTTTATGTGCATGTGTAGCTCTTTTTGTGACCATAGTCCTTGAATGCATCTTCCTTCCATGTGCGCTCCCCATCCGTGGTCTGAAGCGTCCGTTGTAATGGTTTGGCTGGCTATTGGTTTGCTGAAGGGCAAACCCCTGTTTGACTGGCTTGCTTGAGCCCACCACAGAAATTCCCTTTGAAGGCATGGGATGAGTGGTATCAAAGTTTCCAAGCTCTGACTGTGCTGAGTCCATAAACTCCTCAGGTACCATTGGAGTTTCCTCATATGTAGTCTTGCTTGAGGAATCAGAAGAATGCAAGAAGCCATGTAACCCAGGGCCTGCAGGATTTTTCTTGCAGTCAGCCGAGTTTGTCTTGACAGGTTTGTGAAGTAATCCGGTAGTTGGTTTTGTTTTTCTTCTGTGAAGAAAGCCATTTGGGTGGTTGTGTCTAGATCCGCACCCAGAAAGGTTATTCTTTGGGATGGTACAAGTCTTGACTTGTGAATGTTGACTGTATATCCCAAGGCCTGAAGATAGATGGCATAATTCAAGTGTTTTACCAAAATTTGTTGGCTGTCCGCTTGTATAAGGCAGTCGTCCAGATACGGGTATATTTGCATCCCCTGAAGTCTGCAGTGTGAAATTACTGATGCCAGGCATTTTGTGAATACTCTGGGCGCAGTAGATAAGCCAAAGGGCAATGCTGAGAATTGATAATGCTCTGAACCTGCAAGAAATCTGAAGTGTCTTCTGCAGCTTTGTCTGATAGGGACATGCAGGTATGCCTCCTTGAGGTCCAGAGTTACCAGCCAAGACCCCTTGCCCAGCATGGGAAGGAGTTGCTGTAGAGTCAGCATTTTGAATTTTGGCACAATGAGTTAAGTATTTAGTGCGGACAAGTCGAGTATAGGCCTCCATTGCTTTTCTTTTCTTGGAACAGGGAAGAGTCTGGAATAAAATCCTTGGCCTTGTTCTGCGAGAGGAACCTTTTTCTATTGCTTTCATTTTCGTTAAGTTGGAGATTTGTTTCAAAGCCTCTGCCCTTTGATTTGGTGGCAGGTCTGGCATGCCTTTTCTTTTCGGTAATGTGTGGAAATGGAACCTGTATCCTTTTGTCTATTATTTGTAGTGTCTATTTGTCCCTTGTAATAATGTGCCAATTTTCTGAAAATAAGGAAAGCTTTCCGCCCAAAGGTGCTTCCAATTGAGCCCTGGTTGGCGGTGTCAAAGTAAAGTCATTGAGTCTGTCCTTGTGCAGCAGTTGTAGGCCCTGCACTATCTCTCTCTGGTTGGGAGGCTGCCATTGACGTCCTCTGTAGGAGCCTCTAGCTTGCCCTCTACCTCTGGCACGCCTGTTCTTGCCTCTCTGAAATCTGTCTGTGTCTGGAAAGGACCAGTTCTTGGAAGGCCAATTTCTGCTGAATCTTGGTGGTTGGACTTGCATAAAATCTTTGACTGTTTGTACAGATTTTGCCTTTTCTTCAAATTTCTTTAAGACCCCCTGAGCAGTGGAGCCAAATAACTTTTGCTTTTCCAGAGGAGCATCCAGAAGCTTTGCTTTAACATGGTCTGGCAGAGATTGTTCCTTCAGCCAAGCATGCCTACGTATGGCTGCACCTGTCATAGCTGACCTACATGAAGCTTCCAATGCATCATAACCACACTGCAAGAAATGGTTGCTAACCTGTTGAGAGTTATGTACCAGATCCTGAAGTGATTTGCGATCTAGGGGTTCAGGAGAAGACAGCTTTTTATGCAATTCATCTAACAAATATTCTTGGTACTGTATCATATGAAATTGACAGTTTAAAGCCCTCATAGAAAGGGTAGCAGAAGTATACACTTTTACCCCATCGCTCTAAAGCCCTGGACTCCCTTTCAGAGGGGAGTGGATTTTTTGTAGTGACAGCTGCAACCCCTTTAGGGCCCTGGGAAATAGTTTCTGGATCAGCAGAGTGAGCCTTGTAAAGGAAAAGATGTGATTCCGGGACCCTGTAGTACCTATTGGGTTTGGCAGGAGCCGGAGGGAGAGTGTCAGGGGTTGTGCTAGATTCAGAGTACACATCATCAATGACATTCAAAACAGGGGGAATAGCCAAAGGTCTATGCGGAGGCAAATGCAAGAAGGTCCTTAATCTCTCCCTGGAATCAGAGAATTCCTGGCCCTGCCATTGGAAATGCTCCCTCATAGTGTGCAGAGTTTCCCCAAAAGACAGTTCTTCAGGAGGGGAGGCCGAAGGGATAGATTCCTCTGCATCTGAATCCTTGTAGGCCGGAAAAGCCTCCTCCTGGTAGTCCGAGAGAGCAGAGCCATCAGAGGCCTCATCTGAGGAGAGGGGATCAGAGGGCTCAACCCTGGGCCTTTTTTCTGTAGGAGGTTGAGAGCCCCTGTACGGATGAGGCTGAGAGCCCCTAATTAATGAAATAAGGTCCTCTGCTAGACTAAGGATCTGAGAACCTGTAGTGGTTCCCTGAGGTATAACCCTAGGAGGCATAGATTTTGAGTGTTTAGCAGCTTTAGCCCTAGACAATGCCTTAATAGACATGGATGCAGGAGGCCTGGCTGCACCACGTGCTGGTGTAATTTTGTCTAAGGGAATGGTGTCGGAAGGTTCCTGGACACCAGATTCCAAAGGAGATTCAACAACCGATACAGAAGTGGCCTCCGAGGCCGAGGTTGTCGGTTGTACGATTTCGGTGGACGGAAGTACCAAGGACTCTGTTTCAGCTGAGACCGAGACACTCGCGGTAGGCCTGGCCGTGGTTTCAGCCGAAACCGCGGACCGCGTGTGTCGGTCCTTGGTCCTTCCGTTTCTTTATTAAATGTGAAGTCGGAGTCTCCGACGGCATTTTGTAAGCAAAACTAGCCCCAAAAAAATTCCTCTGCAAACTCCGACCGACGTCTTAGAGTGCGTCGGTTGAAGGAAGCACAGGCTGAACAGGCCAAAAAGTCGTGGTCTGGGCCTAGGCAAGGTAGGCAGTAAGAGTGGAAATCCTTATGAGGTATTTGTTTCCCACAAGTTAAGCAATTATTAATTTTATCTGACATCGCTGAGGCAAGAAAGAGTTCCCAATGGGGTACTTAGCTTTTGAAGTCTTCGGTTTAGCTGAATTACAGGAGCTGGCCGCCCGGCACTTGCAAACTGCTTCTGCTTCGGGCACCATGCGGCAAGAAAGACTGAGGAAGATGGCGTTGGCTGACGCTTTTATACCCCAGGCGCTCTGACGTCGGGGAAGGGGCGACATCAGCCGACGCCAGACCCAGACTTTGGAATCCGGCCGACCGAAGGGCTGCCTGAGGCAAGACAACCCATATGTGATGACTGTAGATGCATCCTTGAAGGACATCTGTGGTGTTCTGTTTTTATTAGCAGGGGTCCTGGTGAGAGTAGGGATCTGAAAGCTGTCAGAGCATGTTGAACAGCTAGCATATCTTTTTGGTTGATGTGCAGATGAATTTGACTTGTTCTCCAGTGGCCCTGAATGCACTTGTCGTCCAGATGTGCCCCCCAGGCATAATCTGATGCGTCTGTGGTTAGGGTCTGGGCAGCATAGGGTTGAGTAAAGGGAAGTCCCTTGTTGTGGTTGTGTGCTGCTGCCCACCAAAGAAACTCTGCCCTTAGACAAGATATGATGGTTTCCAGGTCTTGAGAATGTTGGCACCAAAGACATTTTAAGTACCACTGAAGTTTCCTCATATGCAGTCTGGCATATGGAATTAGTAGAATGCAAGAGGCCATGAACCCTAGGGCCTGCAGGATTTTCCTTGCGGATAGTTGGGTTCTGGTGGCCATTTGAGTGAAGTAGCCTGTTAGATGCACTTGTTTTTCTGGAGGAAGGAATGCCATCTGGGATGCTGTGTCCAAGCTTGCTCCCAGGAATACAATCTTTTGCCTGGGGACTAGTTTTGATTTATTTTCGTTAATAGTGTACCTCAGGGAGGTTAGAAGGTTCTTTAAAAATGTCAGGTGCTGCAACAGCTTTTCCGGTCTGCCTGAATCAGGCAATCGTCCAAGTACGGGTAAATTTGAATCTTTTTCTGTCTGCAATATGCAATGGCAGGAGCCAGGCATTTTGTGAAGACTCTGGGAGTAGTGGATAAGACAAAGGTAAGTGCAGAGAACTGATAATGCATAGATCTTGCCCTGAAACTTATGTACTTCCTGCCTGAGTCCCCGATAGGGATGTGCAGATAGGTTTCTTTTAGGTCTAGGGTGGAAAACCAGGCATCTTCAGACAGCATAGGAAGCTGCTGCTGAAGGGTGAGCATTTTGAATTTTGGAACCACCAGGAAGGTGTTTAGAATGGAAAGATCTAGGATTGGGCATTAAGTGCCCCCTTTTCTGGGCACCACGAAAAGTCTGGAATAAAACCCTTGGCCTATCTGTTCTGCAGGAGCAGGCTGCCTTGCCCTCATGGAGAGCAGGTATTGAACTTGGTTTTGCGCCTCTGCCCACTGGTTTGGAGGAAGGTCTGGGAACCCTTTTGGGGTTGGCAGAGTGGAAGTAAATTTTGTACCCCTGGGAAACAATGTTGAGGACCCATCGGTCTTTGGTGATGGACGTCCAGTTTTTTGCATGATGGGCAAGTTTTCCTTCTAGGGGCACAAGCAGTTGGGCAGAGGTGAGGAGTGTTGTCGTGAAGTCATTGTGAATTCTCTCTGTAAGGGGGTGGCTTAGCACTCCCTGCTTTAGAAGTGGAGACACTCGATTGCTTAGATCTCTGCATACACTAAGACTGTAATCTGGGAGTGTTTCCCCTGGGTCTAGTTTGAGATGACCTTGAAGGGAGTGGAAAGGACCAATGTTTCAAGGGGCAATGCCTACTGAATCTAGGAGGCTGCACTTGCAAGAAATCTTTGACTGTCTGCATAGATTTAGCTTTTTCTTCCATCTTTTTTAGAACCTCTTTTGCTTTGGTGCCAGACAGACTGTCCTTGTTCAAAGGAGCTGTGTTGCCCGTGCCCTGGACCAGCAATCAAGGAGCCTCAATCCTCACCACTAACACCAGAGAGGGTGTCTCAAATGGGAGAAAGGATAAATACACACAGTAAAGTGCAATATCCCTTAAGAGCACACAGATCACAGTCAGTCCGGGGCTGGTCGCTCCCCAGATCCCCAATAAGATTCCCCACTGGCACAGCTATAGGGCCCAGATCTCGGCCTAGCTGGCAAGCTAACCTCCAGTACTCTCTCTGTCCAACCAGTGCTTCGTATCCGTGCCCAAGTAGCGGACACACACACTGAGGCAAGTATTTACACAACTTCAGACACTCTTGGGAAAGGCAGAGACAGATTCTCCAGATGTGCCCCTATACCCAGACTATACGGTAGTAATTCCTGCCACCACCACCAGCTAATAATCAGCTACCCAAAGGCCCTTAAAGGGTGTCCATTACTGTGCAATATTATAATCCAATAGTAGTGTAACTTAAGCAATCAAGGCTTATTGGAAGGGCTTAGTACAAGATCACTTACAAGCATGCAATCTACTCTAGAGCTTAAATTATCTCTACATAAACCAGCCACAGTTGAAAAGGGTTTAAAATATTTAATAGTAAATGCTAAAAACACAAGACAATACTACTACACTGCAGTGCTATTCAAGAGTTCAGAGATCACACAGAAACTTAAAATAATTCCATAGTACAGTTCTGACATAACAGAAAACACAGTCTAACCATTTCTAATTTCCTAGCTATTGTTACAAGAAAACACACTCCTAAGAAAACTTAAGAGCATAGGCAGTGCTGAGTTAGATGTCCAAGATCAAAATGCTTAATCTCTGGTTCTCACTGTTTAAATTGCTATTGCTGTTCTCAAACATTACATCATCTTTTTCACTTTCCTGGTTCCCAGGTCACACAGAAACTGCATTTACATTCTTTTACACAGAGCAATAAAAGACATTCCACATGTAAATTCTGGTCATTAACTTTAGCCTTAAAACAATAGGGAGGAAACCTTCATCTAGCCGTACTGGAGCCGGCTTGTAAAACATCAAAGGCAGTGATGAAATAATTTTAATTTCAAAGGACCAACAAGAAATGCTTTATAGCAGAAGGCAATGTTGCCACATTGTTTTAAATTCAACATTTCACATTTACAAATTATAGAATTATGTATTAAATTCTATTTGGCTAGGCTGGCAGCCTTCACCCTTCTCTATCAGTCTTCACAGGGACATCTAGTAATTTTGATTTGACATGGTCTGGCAAGGTCTGCTCCTTAAGCCAAGCATGCCTTCTCAGTACAGAACCAGTGACTGTTGCCCTGCAAGATGCTTTTAGGGCGTTAAAGCCACATTGCAAAGTATGCTTGCTGACTTGGCTTGCAGAATACATAAGCTGTTGTAGTTCTTTATTTTCTGCACAGTCTGTAAAGGCAGATAATTTTTGCTTAATAAGTTTCATAATATGTTGCTGGTATTTCAGCATGTGAAACTGGCAATTCAATGTCCTAATGGCAAGAGTTGCAGAGGTGTATATTTTTTTCCCCTGCCTGAAGGGGTGGGCCTCTTAGCTGTAGTTGCTTTTACACTTTTAGGCCCCTAGGAAATAACCTCTGGGTCAGCAGTAGGGTTTTTGAAAATAAATTTGTGAGTCAGGGACTCTATACCTCCCTGGTTTCCTTGGAGCAGGGGGTAAAGTATCAGGAGTTAGACTGGATTCCATAATGACATCCACAACATCCAGAACTGGAGGTATTGCTAAAGGTCTATGTTGTGGCAAATCTAAAAATTCTCCGAGTCTCTCTTTGGACTGAGGATAATCCTGGCATTCCCAGTGGAGGGGACGGAGAGGGAATGGATTCCTCTGCATCCGAATCCTCATAAGCAGAAAAGGCATGTCTTCATATTCAGAAACCTTAGAGTAGTCGGAAACTGCTGGGGACAGGTCTTTTTTCTCTTAGCAGGGGAAGGCTTGCTTCCCCTAATCAGCATAATCAGGTCTTCTGCCATTTTGAGCATTTGATGTTGTGGCAAGGAAGTAGGTGCTTGAGTTTGGGTCGTCTGTTTTTTAGGTGTAGCTCGTACTCTTAGCCTTAGAAACTCGGTAGTTTTAGACAGAACTGAAGACGTGGAAGTAGTAGTCAGTTTGTGTCAAATAATGGTAATGTTAATTCCTCAGAAGCCGGTGCCTGCACAGCGGCTCAGAACGCATCCAAGGTAGACATCCGCAGTTTCTGTTACAGTGTCTCGCGGCATACCGGACTCAGAATGGGTCTCGGTAAGGGTCTGCGAATCCACTGAATTGGGCATCAGGGGCTGCGAAGGTGCCTCAGTACCGGCTGTCAACTAGCTTAACGGAAGCGTCGGCAATTTTTGAAATGTGTGGTCTGCCTCTGTCTTTATCCTTACTTTTTTTGGAAGATCAGTAGTCGGATGGCTTACCGAAGCAATTGAGATCAAGAAGGTATTTATCGACAATAAGGGTCCGATGACAAATAGTTTGGGCGTTGAACAAAGCACAAAACCGACGAGGTACGTCGTGGTCTGGGCCTGGGCCTGGGCCTAAATAGGTGACACAGTAAGAATGGAAATCTAGGTGTGAATTTGCTTTCCACAGGCGAGACAATTGTTACCTTTTTCTGACATCAGAGCAAGAAAAAAGGATCCCCCAATGGGGTACTTAGATTTAGAAGACTTCAAAATGATTCAATTCGGAAAAGAAAACTCAGGTAGTGGCCAACCGGCACTCGTGCAAACTGCTTCCGCTTCGGGCTCCTCAGCAAGAAAGACTGATGTAATGGCATTGGCTGCCTGTTTTATACCCCTGACGACCTGAAGTTAGTCCTGAAGCAACAGCAACAGAAATATTAAGTCTCTGGTATTCGGGCCGACTGAGGGCTACTTGCAGGCAGATAACCCACGTGTGATGACTGCAACAGAAAAACAGGAATAACATCTTACTATTGCCTAAGAGTTATGTCCATAGTCCAAACTAAATACAGTGTAAAATTCAAGGAAAACGGATGTGCCACCACAGTGTTTTGCAAACAGTGAAACACAAGGAGGTCTTTAATAATAAAACTTGATAAATGCTAAAAACAAACCATTTGTACAAAGGAAAAGTGCTTTCGGCTGTAGCCTTCCTCAGATTCTGAAAACTCCATCCAATTACACTTCTTATAAACAGAGCTCTCGACAAATGAGATTAATGTTCCGTCCCTTATTTCCTTACTCAGACATTAGTCTCAAACCCAGGTGTTAAGTTCTCCAGTGGGAGGGTATCTGGCGGGACATGCCTTTTCAATGCTGAGCGACTTCCATTTGGAAAAAAAGAGACTTAGGTCAGTCTTAAACACGAGCCTTGCTTTAATGCAAATTTATCCGTGTAAATAGAGTGGAGGGAGCTCTTCATTTTTTCCGGAGATATCTTCCTTTTAGCATAGGCTTAAGGGGTACCACACCATTTAATCCTGGACAGCTGTCTGCTCTCAACTCTATAATCCAGTGTGGTTTCTCTACTTCAGTTCTATTACTGAGGTCACCCCCTCTGGGGTACTCTCTTAATTGTGCAAAGGCCATGAATTTAAACTTGTGATTAGGATTATCCCCAATACGACATGCACCAAAGCATTTGTTTCCACACTCCTGCTAATATATCAGACAGATGTCGAAGGATCCATTCTTTGAGCACTTATCCCAAGTACAAATGTTTTGTTTTTAGAGTTTATCAAGTTTTATTATTAAAGACTTCCTTGTGTTTTACTGTGTTTCTTTGCAAAACACCATGGTGGCACGCGGGAGGGTGGCCTAATGGTTAAGGTGTTTGCCTTCCAAACACAAGGTTTGAATCTCACGGGATAATTGGCTAGGTTTAAAATGGCTCGCAAGGGCAGTTAGCCTATTACTAATCTATGAATGAATCTATGAATTTGCTATTCGGACTGCCTTCAGTGGCATAACTAGGTTTATTTTTTGACTTTGGTTTTAAACTAAATACAGTGGGTTGGAGGGAGGAAATGAATACTGTAACATGGAAGAGGAGGACATTTACGGTTGTGGTAAGATTTTACATAAACTATTTTATATCCTTCTATTCCTATGTTGCCGTATTCTCAGTGTGGGAAAGTACCACAGCTTAATTAGAAGGAAGGGTGGAGGTAGAAGTGGAGTATTCCAGAAATCCTTGCAGGATTGCGCTAGCAAAGCCTGCCCTGGCTCTAGAGACCTGGTCCAATTTGTAGGGCTTGTTGAATTGTGGACCAGGTGGCTGCTTCCAGAATGGATGCAATGTCCATACCTTTGAAGAAGGCTTTGGAAGTAGCCATGCCTCTGGTGGAAAGAGCTCGCACCCCTTGGGCTAAGTGCTTGCCATGATGTCAGCAGCAGAAGGAAATGGATTTTCTGATCCAACATGAAATAGTTTGTTTTGAGACTGCCTTGCCCAAAGCCCTGGGATGGATGGAGACAAATAGTTGATTAGATTTTCTGAAGGGCTTACGTTTGTCTAGGTAGAATCCAAGTGGTCTGTCTACATCCAGTGAATAGAGAATCCTCTCACTATTGTTAGTTGCAGAGGGGAAGAAGGAAGGATGATAAATTAATTAAACTAATTAATTAAATTAATTATTCCAGTATGATGGCCAGGGAGGTCCACTGGGCTCGGGGAGCCCATTTTCAGTGGAGGCCTGGGGAGAAAAGCTCCACAATATAGTTTAGTTACATGAATAATTAGAGAAACTTTGCATTACAAACAGGTAGCATTCAAAAAGAAAAGAAAAACAAACAATTACAACTTTGCTTAGGGAAGAAAGAAAGGCATATAGCCTGGTGGCTAGATTTTACAGTTTAGCTATTTATATAATCTAAATGTGTGACAGAGGATAGCTAGGTGAGAAGGTTAGCCAGGTGTAAAAGAGGAAAAGTGCTGAGAGGTACGGGGTGAAGAGTACAGTTGCTTAAGGGGTACCACACCATGGCTTGCCATGGTGTGAGCAGCAGAAGGAAATGGAGTTTCTGATCCAACATTTAATAGATTGGTTGGAGACTGCCGATCTAAGGTCAGCTTGCTGACCACTTTAGGCATGACGAAAGTGTTAGTGCATATGGTCACCCTATCCTTGTGAAAGGTATTTTGGAGGGGGGGCAGGCCATGAGGGCCTGTAACTCCGACACTCTCCTGGGAGAAGTAATGGCCACCAGCAGTACAGTCTTCCATGTGCAGATGTGTAAAATAGCAGTGCTAGCTGGCTCAAAGGGGGCCAGTGTTAGTTTTTCTAGAACAAAGTTGAGGTCCCAGAGTGGTGGGATGGATATTCTAGGTGGTCAGATGTGCAAAACCCCTCTCTTAGGAAAGTTTTACATCCAGTCTGGATAGCAAAAGGGGGATCTAGAGGTTGGCAAGCTGAAATGGCTGAAAGATGGGACTTTCACGGAAGAGTAGGAAAGGCCATCCTTAAAGGAGCTCACACACACACGCAAGGACTAGGAATGGGTCTGCCTGGCCGGGGTCCCTGGCCTTATGTAGACACCATTTGGAGAATCTCTCCCATTTTAATAAATTATTTCCTAGTAGTAGGTTTCCTGGCCTCCCTCTCTACTACAAGCAACATCCTCTGAGTAGTGGTGTCTGAAAGAGATTAGAAGTTCATCACCGAGAGTGTTAGGCCTAGCATCTATAGGTATGGGTGAATTAAAGTTCCCTTTTGTTGTGCGAGTAGATCCACCTTGTGGGGTAACGTGTGGTGATTGCCCTTGGCTAATGAGAGTAATAGGGGGAAACCAGTGTTGCCTTGGCCA
Source organism: Protopterus annectens (assembly GCF_019279795.1). Lineage (NCBI taxonomy): Eukaryota > Metazoa > Chordata > Ceratodontiformes > Protopteridae > Protopterus > Protopterus annectens. Next base: position 329,322,591 of record NC_056738.1, on the reverse strand, counting down.
GCAGGGAGTCACCAACAAGATTTTTGGTTTGTCCTTCCTGACTTTCAGTAGGACCTTTTGTATCAGTGAGAAAGGTAGAAAGTGTATAGAAACAGTCCCTTCCATGGAATGCTGAAGGCATCCACCCTCCAGGCAAGTGGAGAATGATCACTGGTGCAGGACTTGTTCATGTGCCTGTTCTGGGGGGAGAATAACAGACCCACTTGAGGTGTGCCCCACCGGTGGACAATGTCTAGAAAGGTCTCCCTGTTCAACATCCATTCGTACTAGAGAGGATGTTCTGCTGAGAATATCCGCTTGTTTGTCCTCAGAGGGGATTATGAGGCCTGCAGGGTCAAGTTGTGCCTGGAGACGAGGTCCCAAATTTGTACAGTTATCCTGCAAAGGAGGTCAGCTGTGGTCCCTCTTTGTTTGTTGAGATACCACATGAATGTGGTGTTGTCTGTGAAGATTTGAAGGGGGCCCAGTTGCAGGATAGGGAAGAAGGCTTTCAGGGCTAGATGAACTGCGGTCATTTCCCTCACACACTTTCTTTTGGAGAATAGGGTGCTAGGTCTCCTGCATCATGAAGCCCTTCACGGTAACACCCCCACCCTAGGTCTGATGCATCTGTATGCATGTGCTGGGTTGGTGGTTGGAGAGGAAGGCCCAGGTTCAATAATATTTGTTGGCTCCACCACCTTAGTTATGCTTTGTGGCAGGGCAGGAGAGTAATTTGGCAACCTAGGCGATGTTCGTGTTGAGACCAAACATTTTTCAAGTACCACTGCAGTTTTCACATGTGCATTCTGGCTAGAGGCAGCATAGGGATGGTGGCTGCCATTAGCCCCAGGATTTGCAAGTTATCTGCTGAACCTGTAATGGGCTTTGGAAGTGAGTAGATATGGAAAGAACTTTGTCCTGAGGGAGGAAAGCCTGCATCAGGTCTGTTCTGATCCTGCAGCCCAGAAAGATTCTGTCCTGCTGGGGGGGGGGTTAAGGATGATTTTTGAATGTTGAGGGTGAATCCCAGACTTTGAAGCAGGGAAGTGCTGAACCTCAGATGGTTTAGAAGGGTGTCCTCTATTTCTGCTAGAATGAAGATGTTGTCTAGGTAAGGATAAATCTGGATGCCTTTGGTTTTGCAGAAGGTAACTGGGGCTAGTCATTTTGTAAATACCCTGGGTGCAGTAGATAATCCAAAGAGGAAGGCTGTAAAGTGAGAGCAGGGCGCAGTGAAACACAAATACTTTCTGTGGGAGGGTTTATGCAGATATGGAGGTATGCTTTCTTTAGGTCTAGTGTGGACATAAATGCCTGGACTGGCAGTAGTGGGAGTAGTGTTTGAAGGGATAGCATTCTGAATGATGGAACTTTTAGGAATAGGTTTAGAAAGGACAGATCTAGTATTGGTCTTCAAGGCCCATCTTTTTTGGGCAACAAAAATAGTCTCGAGTAGAAATATTTTCCTTCCTGTCCTTGAGGGACAGGTTCTATAGTTCCTAAGTTCAGAAGGTCTTGCAGTATATATGTGAGGAATGAGATGCAGTCGATTTTTTTTTTTGGGGGGGGGGGATGCCCCTTGGAGGAGGCTTTTTCTTCAAAGGAAGGAAATAGCAGTTTTGTATTACTGCCAGCACCCAGCGGTTCTGACGATGGATTTCCAAATGGGGAGGCAGTAGGAAAGGCGAACTAACAAGGGTAGGTGGGCAAGGCAGTCATGTGTTGTTGGGTCCACTTCTATCCTGAAAAGGCCATCTGAGTTGTGAGGCAACTGGTGTGAAGGTGGTTTGCCTCCTGGGTTCCTCTCCTATACCTAGAAGAAGAAGCAGGCCTCCTGATAAAGGTGGTCTTAGCTGGATAATTTCTGTAATATTTAGGAATGGGGACACTAGTAAATGCTCGATGTCTTGAAGCTCCTTACTTTTCTCCTGCAGGTTTTTGAAAAGGTCAGCAGACTGTTAACCAAACAGGAAGTTGTCGTCTAGTGGGGTGTCTAGGATTTTTAACTTGAAATCCGTTAGTAGGGAATGGAGGCATAGCCAAAAATATCTGCAAAGTATTGATGCAGAAGCTGCGGACCATGCTGAGGACTCTGCTGCATATTTATTTTATTTATTTTACATTTGTTGACCGGGATAGTCCTACTGGATACATGTCCATTTTCAGTGGAGGACTGGGGAGAAAAGCTCCACACAAATTTTGCTATATACAGTACATTGTGAAACAGTGAGAGGAGTATATAAGACATAAAACATGAGAATAAGTAACTGTAGTTTCACATATTTACACTATACATGGTAGGTCATAAGTATACTATACTCTTCAAGTCATTTAGCCTACACTATCCAATTGAGTTAGAGTCTTTGGGACACGGTTGAGTTGAAATCTTAGGGGCAATGAGAAGATGCTAGTCAGGTTTAGCACAAGGACAGAGCCAGTGTGATTTAAAATGTTTTCTGAGACTTTCTTTGAATAGAGTTAGTGAACAATTAAGTGATTCCAGATTTTGCCAGTCGAGTTGGCGAATAAGGCTTCACCAGCTAAGTTATTGGATTTGATTGTTTGGATAAGTAGTCTATTGGATGAGCGGAGTTTGCTGTGATTACTATATGGGGTGACAATGTTTTTGAGGTATGGAATATTGTCTGGGTGGTGTAGGGCTTTATGGACTAATGTGATCTGAGTAAATTGAAGAAGGGAAGGAAGTTCAAGTCACCCTAGGAGATTTAGACTGTGGCAGTGGTGTGTCCTACAGGATGAGCCCGTGGCAAATCTAGCTATGTGGTTGTAGCAATGGGATAATTTGTTGATTTCAGTACTACGCAAGCCTGTGAATAGGGGGGAGGCATAAAGGAGGGTGGAAAGAAGATGACACTGTGCAATGAAAAGTTCTGGCAAGAGGAGTGAGGAAGGGTCTAAGCTTATAAAGTGATCCTAGGTTTTTGTTTATGGTTTTGATGATTTCATATGTAAGATTGTCTACTGCGACTCCCAGGAGTTTGGTTATCAGAGTAGATAATTTCCCGTTGTTAGATGTAATGGTCATGGTTGGAGGGTTGGACCTACGAGTGGGTGCAAAGAGAAGCAGCTTAGTTTTTTTTGGAGGTTTACTAGCAGACAGTGATTAGTGAGCCAATATTCAACAGTATTGAAGGTGCTCTGGGTTAAGGAAAGCAGATCAGATTGCGAAGAGGCCGAGCAGATCAAAGTGGAGTCATCTGCATACTGAATACATGTAGTCTTGGGAATAACAGTGTAGAGGTTATTAATAAACATGGAGAATAAAAGGGGTCCTAGTATTGAGCCCTGAGGGACTCCTAAGGAGATGGGTAGACAGGATGATAGCTTTTCTTGCCATAGGACTGCCTGTTGGCATCCAGATAGATAGGACTGAAACCATAGTAGAGAGTGGGAGTCAAGAGAGAAGCTAGTTAGGGTCTGTAGGAGTAACTGATGGTTGACCATGTAGAACACCTTAGATAGATCAAGAAAGAGAGCAGAAGTAGATTACTATTACGGTTATGGTTGATTACACTGAAGGAGAGAAGAGCTGAGGTGTTGCTGTGAAAAGGTCTAAAGCCATGCTGAAATACAGCCAGTAGCATGCCTTCTACAAGGTGTTTCATAAGTTGTTTCTGGATATACTTTTCCATTATTTTAGCTAGTGGAGACGGAATAACGATGGGTCTGTAATTAGATAGTTCTGAAGAGCTTCCACCTTTATGTAATAGTATAACATGAGAAATTTTCCATATTGATGGGACAGAGGCTTCGCATAATGTTCTATTTATTAGTATTGAAATTGGGTAGTCTATGAGGTCAGCAGCCTTTTGCAAGTATTCTGCTGGGAGGAGGTCAACAGCTAGGACTGGTGGGCTTTAGTTTTTTGACAAGTCAAAGGATGAGTGAGGTAGGAACAGGTTGGAAACTAAAGGAGGTGGTGGTGTTAGGTTTCTCATTATCCAGGTAGGAAGAGGGGGGCAAGAGGTGGCTGGCCAAGGTCTTGATGATTTCTGTGAAAAAGCTATTGAAGGAGTTTGCAGTGTTTTCTGGTGACTCCTTATTAGGGGTTAGAGAACAGGGGATAGGATTATGTCCTGGGTGAAGTATCTTACTTAATCCAGCCAAGAATTTGAGGATTATGTTTTTTTTGTTGTAAATGGCGGTAGTAGTTTTTCTTGTCTAAGATAATAGATTTTTTGGTATAGTTTCTTAATTGCCTATAACCAAGATGGTGTTGAGGGTCTTTGATGGCACGCCAGGTTGCCCAAGCTTCGTTTCTGAGTATGATTTTAGATTTGATGTCTTTCGTCAGGCATGGTGCTGACTTTGTTTTGGTTCTGATGGTGCGGGTGGGGGCGTAGGAGTCTAGGATGGCAAGGAATCTGTTACTGAAGCATTCCACTGCATCATCCAATGGGAGTACCTTTAGGGGCGACCACTTGCAAGTCTTGAGCTCATTATGAAAGTTGGTGAGGTTAAAGTATTTGCTAGATCTTATTGTTTTAAAGGAGGGTACTTGGGAGTTGTCTGTCTTGAGCTTAATTATATATGTGAGGCAGTGGTCGCTTATGTAATGAGGTAGGTTCCCGGAGTTGTATAATTTGGGAAGACTGTTGACAAGTAACTGCATCTAATAGAATGTCTGGCTACCTAAGCAGCCAGGGACAGTTTAGATGTTATCGCAGGTTTGGTAGGGCAGTTGGGGTGGATGATAGGAGAAGAGAGGTTTTGATACTAGGTCCAAAGCATATTTTATCATATGGGTTTGATAGTTGATAGCTCTGAAGGCAAGGGTGGAGGACGTATAAATCTTCTTTCCTATCCTATCCATGCTTTTGCTATCTGTCAGTAGGCAGAAGAGATAAAGAAATCGGTCTTGATTGCTTGTCAAGAGATGCAGCAATCCCAGCAGGGTCTGCCAGGGTGGTTTAACTAGGAATTTTTGTTTATCTGGAACTTTACAGAATCAGTTTGGTCTCTAAGGCAAATGGCTGCAAGTCTGGGTTCTTTGATGCTGAGGTGAATGCATCAAGGTAGTCAGGAACGACTGGTGGGATGGCTGAAGGTGAGGGAGATTCCACTTGGAGTAATTCAAAGCATCTCCTTTGTGTTTCAGTCATTTGAGAAATGTCCCATATAAAGTACTCTTTCACCTTAGTGATGGTCTCCCCAAAGGTAATATCCTCTGGTGGAGAGTCCCCTTTTATGGATTCCTCATCTGGGGAATACTCAAGTGGAGAGGCAATTTGAGCAGAATAGGTGATCAATTCCTCTGAGGATGAATAGTAGGTTTCCTGTTCTTCCCCTTCATGGGCAATAAGACAGAGGGAGTGAAGTGGCTGAGAAAGGCCTAGCACTGAAATGGTGGAGGGTGAAGAGGCCATGGGCCTAAGAGCCACGAAAGCCTGCATGAAGGGAGTTGAAAGATTTCCAGTCTGGGATTCCTTCAGAAGGTTGAGTCTGGTGTTTTGTGTTTTGCTTCCTTTACAAAGGAGTAGTTTTTGGAGAAGGCCTGGATTCAGGGGACTGGGAAACTGTAGGGACTTCAGACAATGACACCCCGGGTCAGTCGTCTGACAATATCTCGTTCCCCTTTCATACAGGTAGGGACTGACGTCAGAGCCATCTCCTTGGATGTGCTGGCCATTACTTCCAAAAGTGGCTTCCTCAAGGGGAGCCGAAGTAGACTGTTCTGTCAAACGTCCCTCAACCCCTAAATCAGAAGCTAGCAGGACGTCCGATGGCAGGGAGGCAGTGGAAGTGGGCCTGGAAACCTTGGCCTTTTTCCTTGGTGGTTCCGGAGTGGCCAAGTCGGGATCCATCCTGAGCACACGTTTTTTGAGTCTCTGGTTTTCTAAATATAGATTGAGGGCAGCCAGATGGCTTCGGAGAGTCTTTGGTACAAAAGATTGACAAATGGAACAAGCAGTATGGTCGTGCTCTCAGCCTAGGCAGCAAACACAGAGATTGTACATACCCTTATGTGGAATCTGGCACCCCATCAGTATTTACCCTTCTTAGTTCACATCAGCCAACGTTAAGTACAGCAAACCAAGCTCAAGGAAAAAAGTCAAAATCCCCAATGGGGTATTTAGCTTTACATATCTTCACGTAAAGGAGCGAAGCAATCGATGCGATGGACTGTGGCTGAAAAGTCCGTGCGTCCATACATCACATTCAAGGTCCTTGGTTTATGGCCCTACATGTGACGTCCCACGCATCTACAGCAGCCAGGCTTAAGCTTTTGTATAGGAGCCAACGTTTGGGTCGCCTGAGTTGCGGAATTCCACACCAAGAATACTGCAACATAGGAATAGATGGACATCTTAATTGCCCAGTCAGACAGTCTAGTAGAAAGCCAAATGATGTCCACAAGAAGTGTGGAGTGCCATTCGCTGGCTAGTCTGACTGTAGTCTTAGGTGGTGTTCGAGGGTGCTCTTTAGTCAGGTCAATAGGAATGAAGGGGGACAGGTGGGAGGGAAAGAATACTTCAACATGAAGGACATCTATGGTTATGGTAAGATTTTACACAACTATTCTATGCCCTTCTATTCTATTCCTATGTTGCAGTATTCTTAGTGTGGGAGAGTACCACAGCCTAGTTATAGGGAAGGATGGAGGTAGAGGTACTAGCCGATTGCAGAAAGCCCTGAAGGATTGCCCTAGCTCTGGAGACATGGTCCAATTAGTGTCTGGTAAAGGTATGTATACTGGACCAGGTGGCTGCCTCCAGAATGGAGGCTGTGTCCAGGCCTTTGAAGAAGGCTTTAGAGGATGCCACAGACCTGGTAGAGTCAGCTCTTACCCCTTAAGTAGGTCCTTGCCATGGTGGGAGTAGCAGAAGCAGACAGTTTTTCTGATCCAGCAGGAGAGGGTTTGTTTGGAGACTGCCTTGCCCAAGACCCTGTGGTGGAAGGATACAAATGGTTGGATTTTCTGATAGACTTAGTTTTGTCTAAATGAAACCTTAGTTGTCTGTGAACATCCAGGGAATGGAGTATCCTCTCACTGTCATTAGTGGAGAGGTGAAGGTGGGCAGGTGAATGGACTGACTTAAGGACAGTTTGACCACTTTTGGCATGAAAGAATTGGTGTGCAGGGTCACCATGCCCTTGTGGAAGACAGTGTAGGGGGCCACCGTGTCCTTGTGGAAGATAGTGTAGGGTGGGGCAGGCCATGTGAGCTTGTAGCTCTGACACCCTTCTAGCAGAGGTAAGGGCCGCCAGCCGAACAGTCTTCCATGTGCACATCTGGATTGTTGCAGAACTGGTTGGCTCAAAAGGAGGCGGTGTAAGCTTTTCTAGGATGATGTTCAAGTCCCAAGGGGGCGTGGACGGGCTATCTTGGAGGTCTGATGTGAAAGACCCCTTTCAGGAATAATTTAACATCTAGCCTGGCTAGTGGAGGGGGCTCGAGGGGTCAACAGGCAGAGATAGCGGATAGGTGAACTTTCACTGAGGAGTAAAAAATGCCAGCCTTGAGAAGTTCACACATATAAGGACTCTAGGGGTATCCGCTTGAAAAGGATCCCTGTTCCTCTGGAGACACCACTTGAAGAATCTTTCCCGTTCTGACATGTAGGATCTCCTTGCAGTAGGTTTCCTGGCCTCCCTCAGGACTGAAAGCATGTCCTCAGAACAGTGGTGTCTGAAGGGAATAAAATGTTTATCACCCAGAGTGTTAGACATAACATCTGTAGGTCAAGATGAAAGAGTTACCCTTCTGTTGTGTGAGTAGGTCCACCATGTGGGGTAACTTGTGGTGATTGCCTCTGGCGATTGAAAGTAGTAGGGGAAACCAGTGCTGCCTTGACCAATAGGGAGTTACCAGCAAGATTTTTGGTTTGTCCTTCCTGATATGCAGCAGGACCTTTTGAATGACAGGGAAGGGTGGAAATGCATATAGAATCCACCCCTTCTGTGAAATGCTGAAGGCATTCACCCTCCAAGGCCAGTGGAGAGGGTGCTTGGTGCAGAATTTCTTTTATTGTCTGATCTGGGGGGAGGCAAACAAATCTACCTGAGGTGTGCCCTTACCGGTGGACAATGTCTAGAAAAATGTCTCTGTTCAGCATCCACTCATGTTGTAGAGAGGATGATCTGCTGAGAACATCCGCTTGTTGGTTGTCCTGGGAAGGGATGTATGTTGCTTGCAGGGATAAGTTGTTTCAGGAGGTGAGGTCCCAAATTTGTTTATCTGGCAAAGGAGGTAGAGACTTGGTCTTTCCTTGTTTGAGGTACCACATGACTGTGGTATTGTCTGTGAAGATTTGAAGGCAGCCTGATTGCAAGATTAAGAGAAAAATTTACAGGGCCAAAAGGACTGCTGTCATTTCCCTGACACTTTCTTTTGGAGGGTAGGTTCCAAGTTTCCTGTGCCATGAAGCCCTTCATGATAGCCCTCCCAGCCTAGCTCTGATGCGTCTGTATGCATGTACTGAGTTGGGGGGGGGGGGGGTTGAAGTGGAAAGCATGGGTTCATTTGGATTTGTTGTATCCACTATCTTAGTTCTGCTTTGAGCCAGGTCAATAGTGGAATCAAATTGGGACCACACATTCAAGTACCACTGCAGTTTTCGCACATGCATCCTGGCCAAAGGTAACATAGGGATGGTGGCTGCCAATGGACCCAGAATGCATAGGAATTGTGTTGGTGATATCTGTTGGACATGCATCAGGTCTTTGAAGTGGGTAGAGGGAGAGAACTATGGCCTGAGGGAGGAATGCCCACATCATGCCTGTTCTGATCCTGTAACCCAGAAAGATTTTGTCCTGCTGAGGGGTTAGGGATGATTTTCAGATGTTGAGGTGAACCCCAAGCCTTGCAAGCAGGGAAATGGTGAAAGTACAGTTTTGTACCTACCATAAATGTAGATGTTTGACTGCTCATACAGCTGCAGTCATAACAGATGGGTTATCCTGCCGTCAGGCGGGTCCTCGGTCGGCCGAATTCCAAAGTCTAAGTCCGGCGTTGGTTGTCGTCGCTTCTTCCCTGACGTCAGTGCGGCAGGGGTATAAAAGAGGCAGCAGACGCCATTTTCTTCAGTTTTTCTTGCCCCAGATGTCAGGCGCCCCCAGAAGGAAGGCAACACATAAACTTATGTAATCATGCAATGTAGAATAATCAAAAAACAGTAGTTTGCAAGCAAATACACCATAAAAGAATACCCCAAATAGGTTGTATGAGAAGGTTAGTCATAATGCCTGTCCTAAGAGGGAATGGAGGGAGGGAAACCTGGACTGCAGCTGTATGAGCACTCTAACATCTACATTTATGGTAGGTACAAAACTGTACTATGTTCATCGTGCATACAGCTGCAGTCATAACAGATGGGTAGAATCCCAAAGCTAAGTAGGGGTGGCAGGCACTAAATGGAACTAGGAGCAAGGATGCCCTGCAAGACAGCTGTGGCAAATCCCGCTCTAGAATTTAGAGTAAAGTGGAAGGTGATAGTGTTTGGAGAAAGTGTGCACTGAACTCCAAGTGGCTGCTTCCAAAATGTCTTTGGTAGGAACCCCCCTGAGGAAAGCTGCAGAGGTAGCTGTGGCCCTTGTGGAGTGGGATCTGATGCTTGAAGGCACAGCTTTTCCATGAAATAAGTAACAAAAGCGTATGCAGTGGGCTATCCATTTTGAGATTGTCTGTTTGGCGATAGCCTTTCCTTGAGCACCTGTAGCATAGGACACAGAGTTGCTCGGATTTCCTGAATGGCTCTGTCCTGTCCAAATAATAACGAAGTTGTCCGTGAATGTCCAAGGAATGCAGTAGTCTTTCCCCTTTGTTTTGTGGGTTAGGGTAAAAGGTAGGTAAGTGAATAGTCTGATTCAAGGCTACACTGGATACTACCTTTGGAATAAAGGTAGGGTTGGTTCGTAAAGAAACTCTGTCCTGATGGAAAATGATGAAAGGTTGCACAGCCATGAGGGCTTGTAGTTCCGAAACCCTGCGTGCTGAGGTGATAGCCAGAAGGAAGGCAGTTTTCCATGACAAGTATTGTAGTTCTGTTGAAGCAGCTGGCTCAAATGGAGGAAGGGTCAGCTTTTCCAATATGAAGTTGAGGTCCCAAGCAGGGACTGGTGGTTTCCTTGGGGGTTTTATATTCTTAGCCCCTCTGAGGAAATGTCTTGAGAGGATGAGAAAATAAAGGAGGATCTGTGTTGTATTGTGCAGAAATGGCTGAAGCATGGATTTTGATGGAGGAGAAGGAAAGTCCACTGTTTAACATCTCAGCTAGATACTGTAAAATTTGAGGTAAATTTATTACCCGAGGATTCTGGCCCTTTTTCTGATTCCAGGCACAAAACCGTTTCCATTTGGCGGAGTAGGCTTTTCTAGTAGAAGGTCTTCTGGCCTCCAAAATGACATCCTGCACCTCCTTGGAGAGGAGGGTCTGTTGGAAATTCAAGGGATTCTCCATGCAGCTAGATTTAGGGTTTTGAGCTGGCTGTGAAGGGTTTTGAAGTTGTGCTGGGACAACAGAAGAGGCACTAGAGGTAGGATCCATGGTGGGGAATGCATGAGGCTCTTCAGGAGTGGATACCAGTTGTCTTGGCCAGTCTGGAGCAATGAAAATCATTTTCTGCCTCTCTGCTTTGGCTTTGAATAGAACTTTGGGCAGCAGAGGGAGAGGCAGAAAGGCATAGACTGTCAATGTTGTCCAATTGAAAGAAAGTGCGTCCACTTTCCAGGCCTGTGGATGGTAGGTCCTTGAGCAAAATTTTTTCACTTGGTAATTTCTGTGGGTAGCAAAGAGATCTATGTCTGGCTGTCCCCATGCCTGAGTTATCATTGCGAAAACTTGAGGATGCAACTTCCATTCGTGTGGATCTGTCATATTTCTGCTTAGGCTGCCAGTGTGTTTTCCTTTCCAGGCAGGAATTGTGCCTGAAGTTGGATTTGCAATTCCAGAGCTGTGTTCCAAAGGGTCATGGCTAGTCTGCACAGAGGGTAAGAATGAGTTCCCTCCTGTTTGTTTATGTACCACATCACTGTGGTGTTGTCTGTCCTTATCAATAGCTGGCCTGGATGCAGTAGGTCTTAGGCCATAATAGCATTTTGCACTGCTAGCATTTCCTTTTGGTTGATGTGTAGGTGCTTCTCTTTTTGGGACCATTTTCCCTGAATGCATTGATCTGTCATGTGTGCCCCCCATGCATAGTCAGAGGTGTCTGTTGTGATGATTTGAGTTGCTTGAAATATGCAGAAAGGGAGACCTATGTTTCTTTGGCATGCTTGAGCCCACCACAGAAATTCCTTTTGAAGACATGGAATGAGTGGCATAATTGTTTCCAAACTGTGGCTGTGTTGAGACCATATGTTTTTTTAGGTACCATTGAAGTTTCCTCATATGCAGCTTTGCACATGGGATCAGCAGGATGCAAGATGCCATGAATCCCAGAGCCTGCAGGACTTTCCTTGCAGTCAGCCTGGTGAAGTTTGCTATTTTGCTGAAGTATTGAGATAGTTGCCCTTGTTTGTCTGGCGTGAGGTAGGTCATCTGGGTGATTGTATTCAAGCTGGCACCCAGGAAAATTATTGATTGAGAGAGTATTAGTTTTGATTTCTTTTTGTTGACTGTGTATCCCAGAAAGTTCAACAGTTTTATTACAAACGCCAAGTGTTTCAGAAGTATGTCCTTGCTGTCCGCTTGGATCAGGCAGTCGTCCAGATATGGGTATATTTGTATTCCTTGAAGTCTGCAGAAGGCAATTACTGATGCCAGGCATTTCGTAAACACTCTGGGCGCAGTAGATAAGCCAAAGGGCAATGCAGAGAATTGATAATGGGTTGAACCTGCAAGAAATCTGAGATATCTTCTGCAATCTTGTCTTATAGGGACATGCAGGTATGCCTCCTTGAGGTCCAATGTTACCAGCCAAGACTCCTTGCCCAGCATGGGAAGAAGCTGCTTAGTGTGAGCATCTTGAATTTTGGTACCTGTAAATATGTGTTTAGGATGGATAGGTCTAAAATAGGTCTCCAATCTTTGTCTTTCCTTGGTACCAGGAATAGTCTGGAATAAAACCCTTCACCTTGTTCTTTTGCAGGTACCTCTTGAATAGCTTTCATGTCCATGAGAGCTGTAATTTGTTTTTGTGCCTCTGCCCTTTGATTTTGAGGCAGGTTTGGCATGCCTCTCATTTTTGGAAGGGTGTGAAAGTGGAATCTGTAGCCTCTGTCTATAATGTCCAGAATCCATTTGTCTCGTGACACTATGCCAATTTTTTTGAGAATAATGCCAGTTTTCCACCTAAAGGTGCTGCCATTAAAGCTTTGCTTGGCAGGTTCATAGGTTTATACTAGGCTATCTGCCCTAAGGCATTTATAAGCCTAGCCCAAATTTTTGTGGCTTACGCCACCCCTTATATGAAAAAATACTGTGCCCATTAGTTTGTTGTGCCTCTGTCCAGCAGTGACACAGAGATGATTCCCGGGGTAAACCTACGATCTCCCATCCACAGGTCTAGATTTCTCTTGAACAAAGTCAGCGAGGTGCTCTGCCTCACATGGACCGGGATTTTATTCCACAGCATAGGGAGTCTCTGAGTGATAAATCTATCCCTCCAGCACGTCCTATTTATATCCGTGCTAAGGTTTAAGTCGCTTGCTCTAGTGGTTTTGGTGGATTTGGATTTTTTGAGGTGGAGCATGTCCATCAATTCCGGGTTGGACATGGCCTTGTATGTCAGGCACATGTCACCTCTGAGCAGACGGTATGCGACTGAATAGAGCTGGAGTTTCTTCAATCTGGCAGCATATGACAGATTTTGGAGTCCCTTTATCCTTTTGGTGAGGAACTTTTGGGGTCTCTCCAATTGCTGCAGATGCCGGGTGAGATACATCCTGAATGGGGCATTGTACTCTATATTGGTCTGATAAGTGAAGAGTACAGGGGAACAATGACCTCACTAGATCTGGATGTGAATCCCTTCATGATCAGGTGGGCAATGTAGAAGGTCTTTCTAACCACTTTAGCAATGTGAGTGTCAAAAGAAAGGCCACTGTCAACCTGGGTCCCCAGGTCCCTGATAACCTCTTCTGTGCTTAGTGGATTGCCACCTATATGGTAGCTTGGGGTTACCTTGTTTTTCCCCGAAGGGTATGACTATACATTTTTTGGCGTTTAACTTCAGGCCATGGCTCTGGCACCAGCTGTTTCCGTGAGTCCCTTCTGAAGGATATCCGTGTCCGATGCACTTTCCACTATGGCGCCCAGTTTGCAGTCGTCTGCAAACTTTGTCAGCCAAAGTCCTCCCATGTTGGCCTGTACTTCTGAGAAGTAGATGCCAAACAATAGGGGGCCAAGGACCGAGCCCTGTGGGACACCACTTGTGACCGGCTTGGAGTCTGACACAGCGCCAGCAACTCTAACCCTGTGGGTTCTGTCCTTAAGCCAGTTTGCAACCCATCTTGTGACATATGGGTTTACATTTAAGCTGGTAAGTTTTTCTACAATACCCGAGTGGGGTATTGTGTCGAAAGCCTTTGCAAGGTCAAGGTAGGCTGTATGGACTGCCTTTCCCTCATCAATGGCCTTGGTGACTGTTTCGAAGAAGTCGACCAAGTTCAAAAGGCATGATCTTCCCTTGACAAAGCCAAACTGGGTCGGGTCCAATGTCTGCAAGTCCCCTATATCTTTGTTTATGAGCTACACTATGATCCTCTCCATAGCTTTGCAGACTAGACTTAAGCTTATGGGGCGGTAATTACCAGGGTCCGTAGAGGCGCCGCCTTTGTGGAGTGGGACCACAGTTGCCGTACGCCACTCCTTGGGCACGTATCCTGTGGTAAGGCTGAGATTAAACAGCTGCCTTATGTGCGGGTTTAATTCATTTAGCTCGTGTAGCACACAGCCGGGGACACCATCCGGTCCCATTGATGCTGTGTTTTTAGCTTTAGAGAGAGCAGCTTTCACCTGCGCATTTGAGATGTCCGGGAGGCTACACCCGGCTGGGATAGTTATCTCTCCTTTAGGGGGGGGGGGGTGAAGTTTGCACTGAACCTGTCTGCCAGTATGTTGGCAATGTCTGTGGGTTCAGTGATTTTTGTATCATTTTGGACTAATTCTGAGCATATCTGGGAGTTTCCACCCAGGTTCCTAACATAGCTGAAAAAGGCCTTATGATTGTCCTTTGAATCCATGGCAATTTTTCTCTCAAAATTGGCCTTAGTTGATTTTATGAGTGCTCGTATTTTTTACTAATAATGATCAGGGGTGACTTCCTTTTATGGATTTTGTTCTATCATGTAATAGCTTTCTCCTCTTATTGTAAAGTTTAATGGCTGGGGTCCACCAGACTGGACGTTTGCCCTTTGTGGAAAGAGTCTTGGTTTTATTTGGGATTGCCTGATCCATGCAGTCCTGGAGGTGTTCATAGAAGGCATTTGTAAGGGCTTCCGCAGCTTGGGTTGTGGTTTCCTCTGGCTCAGGGGCCTTGAAGGATACCACACCAGTCTTGAGTAGTGTGAAGTTTGCTTTAGAGAAGTTCTTCACTATGGTCTTTTGTTTGGGGTGGGGGGATGTGGATTTCCAGTGAGATTAGTTTATGATCAGATCTCACCAATGAGGGATATACTTCGTGTGGAGCATTTTGTCCCCATGTTTGTGACAATGAGATCTAGTATATTTTCTCCTCTCGTGGGAACAGTGACTAGCTGTTCCATGGCATTTGAATTTATGAACTCCAGGAACCGTTGGGCTAGAAAGTTAGGGCTTGAGTAATGTTCCCAGTCTATATTCGGGTAGTTGAAGTCACCCAATATGATGGTGTTTGGAGATACATTTATACCCTCCAGTGTCTTCAGGAAGGCTGTGTGGGGTTCCTGAGTTTGAGAGGGTGGCCTGTAGCATGCTACAATTTGTAGAGCAGTTTTGCCTATGGTTAGTTGCACCTGGATGGTTTCAAGCTTAGTGCGTTGCCACCAACCTGGAGGTGTGGGTATCCTTTATGAATATGGATACACCCCTCCTTTTGTGGTGTGGTCCGGGTTTTGGGGCGAACGCATGATATGAGGTAAAACCTAATAGTGCCGGGGTGCTCTCAGGAGCCTTGAACCAGGTTTCAGTTACAGCACAGACATCGATGTTCTCCATACTGAGAAGGGCCTCGAGTGCGTGCATTTTGAGATTTAGACTTCTGGCATTGAGCAGCATTACCCTCAGTTTCTTCCCATTTTTGTTTTCTAGGGTGGTAGGTTTAGAATTTGAGCCTTGCCTAAAAAAGGCACTATGGGGGTGGCAAGAGCCTTAGCCAATATCTGGAATCCCAGAGGTGACAGGTACAAGCCGTCCCTTGCGAAGCAGCATGGCTTGTCAAGCATGTCATCCCAGGCAGACAGACACTGGATCCCCTTTGAATGACACCAGACATTAAGCCAATTGTTAAAGCTGATCATCTTGTCTCTATATTGTGGCATCATTCTTGGTGAAGGAAGGATACTGCTCAGGGTTAGGGTCATACCTGCCTGGGCTACATAAATCAGAGAGCTCCTCTATCTAAAGGGGAAAGTCATTGTGTCTGCTTTCTGAATGACTGTGATCTATCTTCTCCACCTCTTGGGGTTGGTGCTTGCCATTGTCTGGCTCTGTATGATCCTTGAGATTGCCCTCTACCCCTCGGGCGCCTGTATCTGCCTCTGAGGTCTGTCCGTGGCTGGAAAGGACCAATTTTTTAAAGGCCAGTTTCTGCTGAAACGTGGAGGTTGTACCTGCAGGAAATCTTTCACTGTTTGCATTGATCTCGCCTTTTCCTCCATTTTCTTACCCCCTCAGCTTTAACACCAAACAATACATCTTTTTAAAGAGGTGCATCTAGTAATTTAGCTTTGACATGATCTGGTAAGGCTTGCTCTTTGAGCCAAGCATGTCTAGGTATGACAGACCCTGTAACAGCAGCTCTACATGAGGCCTCTAAAGCAGCAAAACCACACTGCAAGGTATGTCTACCCACTTGCTCTGTACTATGCAGCAAATCCTGCAACTCTTTTAAATCTGGTTGTTCTGGTTGTGTCATTTTGCTTTTCAACTGAGATAACAAAAACTGTTGATACTTTAACATATGGAACTGACAGTTTAATGCCCTCATGGTTAAAGTGGCCGAGGTATACACCTTTTTCCCCCCACCTTTCCAAAGCTCTGGAATCTCTCTCTGAAGGTAATGGGTTTTTAGCAGTAGAGGCCTTAATTCCCTTGGGACCCTGTGAAATAGTTTCTGGGTCAGCAGTATGGCTTTTGTATAGGAACTGGTGTGAATCAGGAACCCGGTAATACCTGCCTGGTTTAACAGGAGCTGGAGGTAAAGAATCTGGGTTGAGGCTGGCTTCTGTGTACACATCATCTAATATATCTAAGACAGGAGGGATAGCCAGAGACCTATGCTGGGGGAGCAAGAGAAAATCCCTGAGCCTTTTCTTGGAATCTGAGTAATCTTGGCCTTCCCAGTGAAAGTGTTCCCTCAATGTATGTAGTGTTTCCCCAAAAGAGTAGTCCTCAGGGGGGGAGACTGAGGGAATATACTCCTCTGCATCATTCTCTTCAAAAGGAGAATATGTATATTCCTGGTCCTCAGAATGTTCAGAGGTAATACAGGCTTGATCTGAGGAAGGGTAGTCTTCCTCTAATCTGGGCCTTTTGTCCAAGGGGGGGTTGAGAACCCCTGATAAGAGTAATCAAATCCTCAGCCATTTTAAGCATCTGTTTTATAGGCATGGAGCCTTGAGAGGGGGTCTGAGGTCCTTGTTTTTTAGTTTTCATGGCTGCTTTAGATTTTGTAAAAGCCTTAATAGAGAAGGAGGAAGGCCTGAAGACACCTTGAGAAGTGGCAGGCCTGTCTAAATTCTGAGTTCAAGAGTGGCGTCGGTATCTGTAGTCGGAATGGGGATCAAGGAGCCTGCGACCTCGGGCACAGAAGACACCAGTAATGAAGTGTCATCGGTACTCAGGGGCTGCGTAGGCGCCTCGCTGAGAATCTGTAGTCGGCCTTAGCGTGGTGTCAGTAGAAGTCGCGGACCTCGTATGTCGGTCCTTATCTTTGCGTCTTTTACTCAAAACAGGAGTCGGAGTATCCGACGACATAATATAATTAATTTTTTTTACCAAAATAGTGATGGGCGAACTCCGTCCGACGCTTAATAGTGCGTTTGTTGAATCTAGCACAAAAACGGCAGGCCGAGACGTCGTGGTCTGGGCCTAAGCAAGGAATACAGAAAGAGTGGAAATCCTTATGCGGTATTTGCTTCCCACATGAAATGCAATTATTAACTAAGAAAAGTTTCCCCTACGGGGTACTTGGCTTTCAAGAAGACTTCGGCTGAAATATTTTCGTAAATCTCAGGAGCTGGCTGACCGGCACTTGCGAACTGCTTCTGCTTTCGGCACCGCGCGGCAAGAAAGACTGGAGAAAATGGCGTTGGCTGCCTCTTTTATACCCCTGCCGCACTGACGTCAGGGAAGAAGCGACAACAACCGACACCGGACCTAGACTTTGGAATTCGGCCGACCGAGGACCCGCCTGACGGCAGGATAACCCATCTGTTATGACTGCAGCTGTATGCACGATGAACATCTGCAGGTGGTTTTGTGGGGTTGTCCAGCACTTCGGCAAAGCCTTCAAGGAGTGCATAAAACTTGTGATTTAAGAACTATTTTAAAAAAATACAAATAGGTTTTTGTTCAGATAGCTTGTATAAAAAGAAATTAATGTATAAAGAGAGTGTATATATTTTAAAGTTTAATACTTTGTCCCCTTTAGGACTCAATTTGGAATGTAATTGGAGGTTGCTTGTTTGAATTTTAATTGAATAATTGGGTTATAATTTTGTATTTAAATGGGAGGTTCACTGATTGTTTTATGTACTCCTTGAAGGCTTTGCCAAAGCGCTGGAGATTTATTAAACCTTTGGACGGTTGCTGACTGTTTGTGGATTTTAGTTTTATTCTTTTGTGGTTGGTTTTGTAGGGTGTCCTCTCTTTCTGCCAGAATGAGGATGCCGTCTAGGCAGACGTAAATTTGAATGCCTTTGGTTCTGCAAAAGGCTATTGCTGGGGCGAGGAATTTTGTGAATACCCTGGGTGCAGTATATAAACCAAAGGGCAAGGCTGTAAACTGAAAGTGAGAACAGGGCCCAGTAAAACCTAAGTATTTTCTGAGAGAGGGTTTTATGGGGAAATGGAGGTAGGCCTCCTTTAGATAAAGTGTAGCCATAAAGGCCTGGGCTGGCAATAGTGGGGCAAGGATCTGTATTCGGAATGATGGAACTTTTAGGAAGAGGTTTAGAAAGCACAGAACCATATTTGGCCTCCAACAAGGGCCATCTTTTTTGGGGACAATAAATCCTCAGTAAGAGCCTTTTCCTTCTTGTCCTGGAGGGACAGGTTCTATAGACCCATGGTTCAGAAGATCCTGTAAGACCTGGGGAATAAGATGTAGTTTTTTTGAGGAATACAGGATGCCCTTTGTAAGAGGATTTTCTTTCTGAGAGAGGAAATAACCATTTTGTACTGCAGGCAGCATCTAGCAGTATGTGGTGATGGTTCTCCAAAGGGGAAAGCAGTGGGAGAAGCAGACTGACAAATGTAGGTGGGCAAGGCAGTAAAGCATTGCTGAGGCCATTTCTGTCATGAAAAGGCTGAGTAGGTTGAGAGGTGGCTAGTCTGGAAGTGGTCTGCCTCGTGGCTCTCTATGTTTGAAGAGGATGGAGTAGCAGAGAAGGGTGTCCTTCTGACAAAGGTAGTCTTAAGCAGGGTAATTTCAGTAACATTTGGGAATGGGAGACACCAGCAGGTGCTTAATGTCTTGAAGCTCTTTACTTTTCTCCTGAAGGTTTTTAAAGAGGTCTGCAGACTGCTTACCAAACAGGAGGTTGTGGTCTAGAGGGTCATCTAGAATTTTTGACTAAGTCCTCTGGTAGGGGTTAAAGTTATAGCCATGAGTATTGGCATAGGACTGATACAGAAGCAGCAGACCTTGCAGATGCCTCCTGCTGCATCTTAACTGCATCTAAGAAAATGTCTGGCCACTTGAGAAGCCAGGGACAGTTTAGACCCTACCTCTGTTTTGCTGGGGCAGTCAGGCATGGGTGACAGGAGGGTAGAAGCTTGGGAAACTAGGTCCAAAGCATTTTTTTATCATATGGGTTTGATAGCTCCGTCTCTTGTGAGTCAGGCAGAAATCCCCCCCCCCCCCGTCACTGTTGTGTTCTTAAATACCACTGTCTTTCTAGTTGCCTGCCTCTTATGTTAATTTGACCATATATCTCATTTCCTCTCTGCTTTCACTGGCTTGGGTAAGCACAACATTGTCATAATTTTGTGAAATCACTCCCCCTTCAACTATTTAAATTTATTGGCCATTCTACTGTATTCCATAGTACCGGAATACAAAACTGATCACCCCCTTTCAATCTATCTTGCTGTTTTAAAAATAGTGACTCTCCACTAAAACCTAACGTTTTAGACAGGTAAAACTTAAGTTACCTACTTTTCTAGTGCACACTGCAGTGCTTAGGATAAACTGATATAAGCACTCAACTCTCCTTATTAAGGAGAAATTAATGATAGGCACTAAACAGCCTATAATTGCAAAGTACCTTGCTAAGGTAAGGGAAAACAGCTCCTGTACTTTTCAAAAAAAAGCACCAAGCCAGACTTGTCCAAGGGTCAGCTTCCATCGATTTCTCCTGTCCACCTGGCGAATCTGGGCATACTGGGGCAATGCAACAATTGCCTCAGGTACACAGACAACCCTCTACTACCACCCAACACTACAACCTGTAAGAGACGCACTTATATAGCCAAACTGGAAGCAAAGCTCTCTCCACCAAAGATTATGCTAGTCAGTCAAGAGGAGAAGGTCAACACCCACACTACACCTCAAGCAACACATAGCCCTTCTAAACTCACACCAACACCCACACATAGCAACACTAAATCCACATATGTGGAGGCCCTTAACTGTAACCTGCCCAAGCAACATGGGCCTCCGAAGCTGAAACGCAAACACCAATCACAACCAAAGTGTCACATAGCTCACACCACCAGTGCGCCACCCAGCAATAGCCCCTAAGGCAAGAACCCATACCCAACACTTTAGTCATAGGTGACTCTATAGTCAGGCACACTGATGTCCCACTCAACCCGCTGAACAAGGAGAAAATTACAGTGAGCTGCCTGTCGGGTGCCAGGATCTGCCAGATAACTCCTGCACTCAAGTCACTCCACAACAAGTACAAATATGACTCTGTCATTGTCCATGTTGGAGTGAATGACTTGAGACGTACCTCCCTGGACTACATGAAGAGACATGGAAGATCTCTCAGATCATGTGGGCCAGGCAGGTATGACCCCAGCCCTGTGCAGCATCCTGCCTTCGCCCAAAATGATACCACAATATTAGGACAAAATGATTGACTTAAACAATTGGCTAAACTTCTGGTGTCATTCAAAGGGGATCCAGTATCTCTGTCTGGGGCAACATGATCGACAGACCACGATGCTTTGCCAGAGATGGTCTGCACCTGTCGTCCCTGGGATTCAGGTTACTGGCTAAGGCTCTTGCCACCCCTATACTGCCTTTTTTAGGCAAAGTTCACAGGACAAAACCACCACTGTAATAGGTACAAGCATGCAAAATCTGAAAGTAATGCTACTTAATGCTAGAAGTCTAAACCTCAAAATGCACTCTCTCAAGGCACTCCTAAAAATGGAGAACATTGATATCTGTGCAGTAACTGAGACCTGGTTCAAGGCTCCAGAGAGCACCCCTGCAATACAAGACTACAATTCTTACCACACTTTTCGGCCACCAAACCAGGATCGAAACACTAAAGGTGGAGGAGTGTCCATATTCACCAAGGATACTCACACCACCAGATTAGTTGCCCAACACAACGAGTCTGAAATTCTCAAGGTGCAACTAACACTAGGTAAGACTGCAATCCAAATTGTAGCTTGCTACAGATCCCCCACCATGCCCCAAGACTCTCACTACACCTTTCTAAACATACTAGAAAATATTATACAACCAAATACCCTAATACTGGGTGATTTCAACTACCCTGCCACTAACTGAGAAAACTACTTGTGTACCAACACCTTTGCCCAACAGTTCTTGGAATTCATAAATTCCAATGCCCTGGATCAACTAATCCACAGTGCCACCAGAGGCTCCAATATCCCAGACCTGGTCATTACCAACATGAGAAATTGATGCTCCACACTTACGGTCACCCTCTCGTTGGTCAGGTCAGACCATAAAACTAATCACCCTTAACATCCACATCCCACCCCCAACCCCCAGTAAGGAAACCTCCATTAAAAAACTTCTCCAAAGCCAACTTCATGCTACTCAAGTCAGAAGTTACAAACTTCATGACACCCATGCAGACGGGAACTGAAAGTTAGACTGCTGAGTCCTACACTAAGGCACTGTACGAGCACATCCACTCATGCATGAATCGTGCCATCCCAAATAGAACCAAGATGCTCTCCTCCAGAAAAAGGAAGCCAATCTGGTGGTCCCCTGCCATAAACAAACTTTACAACAAAAGGAAGAAACTGTTGCAGAAGAGAGGAAAATCCCAGGATGCAAAAATCTCCCCTTACCAGCATCAGTAAGAAGCTGAGATCGCTCAAAAAATCCTCCAAAGCTAATACGAAAATAAAATTGCCAAAGATTCCAAAGACAACCACAAGGCATTCTATAACTATGTCAAGAATCTAAATAGCAATGCTCAAATCTGTTCTGAGCTACAACAGAATGGCATTAAATATACTGATCCCATGGATATTGCCAATATCCTGGCAGATAAATTCAGTGCCAACTTCACCCCCCTTTCACCCCCTAAATGGACATCTCAATACCGGAAGATTGCCAAATTCCAGTAATAACAGCCACAAAGGTAAAAAAACTTACTCTCCAAAGCTAAGAATACAGCATCCATGGGACCAGATGACATCCCGGGCTGTGTACTACATAAACTACAAAATGAACTGGCACCTCACCTAAGTGTCATGTTTAATCATACCCTCAACATCAGGCTTCGTGCCCGAGTGGCACACTACAGTTATCCCACTCCACAAGGGGGGATCCACCTTGGATACTGGGAACTACCGTCCCATCAGTCTGACGAGCCTGATCTGCAAGGCCATGGAACGTATTATCATGGAACTTATGAACAAAGACACTGGCAACCTTAAAACACTGGACCCCACCCAATTTGGGTTCATCAAGTGCCAATCTCGTCTCCTGAACCTGAATGTCTTCTTTGAATCAGTCTCCAGAGCCGTGGACGAGTAAGGTAGTCCACACAGCCTACCTGGACCTTGCCAAGGCCTTTGACACCATCCCCCACTCAGGAATCATAGATAAAATTAATAAGCAGGGCATTAATCCCTACGTCACTCGGGTTGCCAACTGACTTACTGACAGAACCCACATTGTAAAAGTAGCCAACTCCAAATCCAACTCCAGACAAGTGACAAGTGAAGTACCTCAGGGTTCAGTCCTGGGACCCCTCTTGCTTAGCATCTACTTCTCTGAAGTACAGGCCAACACTAAGGGACTCTGGCTAACAAAGTTTGCAGATGACTGCAAACTAGGAGCCATTACTGAATCCCCCCAATGATGTGGATTACTCTACAAAAGGGCCTTACAGAAACATATGCTTGGTGCCAGACCCATGGGCTCAAGCTCAATGTCAAGAAATGTACAGTTATCCCCTTTGAGAAAAAGCATCTACCTGTGAATTACCACATAGGTGGCAGTATGCTAAACACTGAAAGTGTGATGAGAGACTTGGGGACACAGGTGGACAGTGGTCTCACCTTCAATAACCACATCGCCACAACAGTCAGGAAATCCTGTGTGTCACACCACCTCATCACGAAGGGCTTTTCATCCAGAAAAAAGGAGGTCATTGTCCCACTGTACTCATTCTTCATTAGAACCATTATAGAATACAATGCCGCATTTGGTATGTACCTCTTCAAGACATCTGCAACTGGAATGGCCGCAGAAATACCTCACAAAGAATCACAGACCTAAAGCAGATGCCCTATGCTGACCGCCTTAAAAATCTCCAGCTATACTCTGTCGCATATCGTCTACTCCAAGGCGATCTCTGCTTAACATACAAGGCCATGTCAAACCCAGAGCTGTTGGATATGCTACACTTAAAGAAATCCCAATCCCTCAGAGCCACACGCTCCAGGGATCTAAACCTTATAAACCTTATCACAATAAACAAAACATGCTGGAGGGATAGGCTCCTGACCCAGAGATTCCCCAGACTCTGGAATAGACTGCCCATACATGTCAAGCAGAGCGCCTCTTTGGCCCTCTTCAAAAGGAACCTTGACGACTAGATGGGAGAAAGGAAATTCACCCTGGGGATCATGTCAGTCGCCCTGCTAGACAGAGATCCAGGGAAGTAAATAGTGTGGGAAGAAATAGCCAGGAAATTGTTATGGCTAGGCTTGTATAGGCCCCTAGGGCCTATAGCCTAGTACCAACCTATGAATCTAAAGGCTAGGGTGGAGGAAGTGTAAACCTTCTTTCCTATCCTGTCCACGTTCTTACTATCTTTGTCAGTAGGTAAAAGGGATGAGGAGGGAATCTGTCTTTACTGCTTACCAGGAGATACAGCAATCACTGATGGGTCTTGCCAGGGGTGGTTTTACCATGAATTTTTGGTCATCCAGCACTTTACAAAAACTATCAGGTCTCTTAGGAGCCGGTGGTTGAGTCTGGGTTCTCTGATGCTGAAGAGAATGCATCAAGGTAGGCAGGAATAACTGGTGGAATGGTTAAAGGAGAGGGGGATTCCACTTGAAGTAACTCGAAGCATCTCTTTTGAGTTTGTCATTTGGGAAGTGTCTCATTTAAAGTATTCTTTCATCTTTGTGATGGTCTTCCCAAGGTGATATCTGCTGGTGGAGAGTCCCCTTCTATGGATTCTTCATCAGGGGAATAGTATTCTAGCAGAGAGGGAGTTTGAGATGAAGTAATGGACTCAGTAGATGAGTAGTAAATCTCCTGTTGTTCTTCCTGGGACGTGGGAAGGTGGGTGGAAGAAGCTGAGGCAGGCCTAGGGCTGAGAACAGTTATGGTGGAGGGTGAAGAGGCCGTGGGCCTAAAGGCCATGAAGGCTTGCGTCAAGGAGTTGGTGAAAGATTGCCAGTCAGGAACTCCCTCCATGGAGGGGGGGGGAGGGGTTATTTTTCTCCTTTTTAAAGGAGTAGCTCTAGGAGAAGGCCTAGATTCAGGGGCTTGGATGGGAGCTGGGACTTTAGGTAGTGGCATCCCAGTTGGTTATCCGGCAGTGGCTGGTTCCCCCTTGACGTTAGTAGGGGCCGACATCTGACCTACCTCTGCGGACGTGCCGGCCGTTACTTTCAAAGCATCTGAGGGAAGTCAATGAAGCAGACTCCTCTAACGGACATCCTTCAACCTCTAAACTGGAAGTTGGCGGGACGTCCAAGGGCAGAGTGGCAGAAGTACTTGGCCTTTTTTCATGGTGGTTCCCTTGGGGCGGCCGATTCGGGATACTTCCTGAGCACTAATTTTTTAAGCCTCTGATTTTCCTGGTGCAAATTAAGGATGGCTAGACAGCTTCTGAGCATCTTCGGCACAAAGAATTGACAAATAGGGCAAGAGGTATGGTCGTGTTCTCAGCCTAGGCAAAATATGCAACAGTCGTGCATGTCCTTATGTGGAATCAGACGCTCGCATCGGCATTTACCCTTCTTAGTAGGCATAGCCTAACAGGGGTGAACAGCAAACCAAGCTCGAGCAAGTGAAGCTAAACAAAACAAAATCCCCAACAGAGTACTTAGCTTTTGGACATCTTGAAAGTAGAGGAACGAAGAGATGGATGTGATGGTCGACTGCAGCTGAAAAGTTCTGAGGTGTGTGCGTGCAGATGTCACATTTAAAAGTCCCTGGTTTACTGCCCTACGAGCGACGTCACACACATCTGAAGCAACCAGGCTTAAGCTTTTGTACAAGAGCTGATGTTCAGGTCGCCTCAGGCAGAGAATTCCACACCAAGTATACTGCAACATAGGAATAGAAGATAATCATCAGATCCACAGCACTAATACAGTGGTCAAAGGTAGTCTACCTGGAATCTGACTTCAGCAGACACGTTTGCCTTCTCTGGAACCAATATGCCCTATACTACTACCACACCTCTATACCACTACCACCCTGAGTTTTACATATATAAATTTACTGAGGACAAGGACTTGGGAATTACAATACAAAAGTTCACTAAAATGGTATTTAGCATCCCAATGCTCTGAAATCTTCTGTTTAGACAGCCACTGGACAGGGATAAACTCTTTATGCAAACAAAAATGTAGCAAGAAGGCAACAAAAATAGTATTGGTTTAAAGTTAATATACAAGGTAAATCAGGACCTCTGAGGTGAGAACCATCTGCCTATGGAGGAAAGGCGCTCAGCTCTCAAAACACAGACTCTACCAGCAGCAGAGATCCCTGGTACTTCTGGAACACTGATCCACACAAGTAGCGTTAGTGTTAGTTCGTAGGCAAGCACTAGGCTATCTGCCCTTGTGGACTATTTTACACCTAGCAGATTTACCTCAATGCTGAGAATTAACCAAATACTGTACATTCTGAGGTGAAGACCTTAATCATTATGCCAGCCCCAAATACTTAAGTTCTCACCACAATAAAACTATAAACAACAAATAAAAATAGGGTGATTAGAAAAGATGCCAAGTGATGCCAGGAATTCTCAATAATTCTTATGGAAAATGTGTCAATTTATCAAGGGTGGATCATCCACGTGTCTAGTCTCGGTTTCAGATAAAAACCCTGCAGAAACTCCAAAACCCCACTACATAGTGCAATCAAGCACGTGTAAAATTTTGGGTGTGACAAAGTAAATGCAAATCACATACTTATACTATTCTGCCATCTCCAGGCACAAGCCTTTTAGAAAAGCACACTATTGTAGATGGAGGCAGATATGACAAATTCATGACAGTGGAATCATACAGTCAAGAATTTAAGGAGGAATCCCTGTAGGGTTGGTCACTTTTGTTTTTGACAAAATACACATTCAAATATTGAAAAACTAATCCCATAGTACTAAAAGGTCTGGTTACTCCAGATAGTAGTGGCCATGATCTTGCAAGTATTCTCACTGAAATTAACAAGGAATAAAGCAGAAGAGTGTTTTAAGTCATTGCTTTAAAGCATACTAATGCAACTCTCACATATAAAAGGCAGCTGCAAGTGAACATGGGGCAACTTGCAGTCCTGATATCCATTCAGCAATCAAATTAGTAAAGAGTTGAGACTACCTTTATCAGCCCTTAAAGGACTGGGAGGTGGTGTAATCAAAGGTCCCTCCCTTGGAGATGAGGGAGCCAGTTACTTCCATGCATGCAGTAATACTGATAGCTGAGCAGTCACTCATTCAGTGTGAATGTTCAGCAAATACAGAAAAGCACATCTACTATAAAAGCTGGTTTGAAACTAACTAACCAAATTCAACAAAAGAATAGTAGTGTAAAATCTTAGAACCATATATGTCCTTTTCTATGTTGCAGTATTCTTATTGTGGGATTTTCCTCTTCAGGCGACCCGTATGTTGGCTCCTATACAAAAGCTTCAGCTTGGCTGTTGCAGCTGGGTGGGACGGCACACGTAGGACCATAAACCAGATTCCTTAAATGTGACGTAGCACAAGGAGTATAAAGCCCAGCAGGAGTGGATGCCACTGATGTCAGGAATAGGGCCCTTATGTAGTTTTCATAGGCTCCCAGTGCAGAGTATAGGATACCAGGAGGGAGGGAAGGAATACTGCAACATGGAAGAGAAGGACATCTATGGTTATGGTAAGACTTTACACAACTATTCTATATCCTACTCCTATGTTGCAGTACTCTTGTTGTGGGAGAATAAAACAGCTTAACTGGAAGGAAGGGTGGCAGAAAAAAAGAGGCTGATTTTAAGAAACCCTGTAGGATTGCCCTGGCAAATTCGGCTCCTACTCTGGAAACATTGTCCAGTTTGTAGTATTTGGTGAAGGTGTGTATGATGGACCATGTAGCTGCTTCCGTAACAGAAGCGGTGGCCAGACCTTTGATGAAGGCTTTGGAGGCTGCTATTGCTCTGGTGGAATAAGCTTCAACTCCTAGTGGGAGTTTTTTTGCCATGGTGAGAACAGAAGTAAATGGCTTTTCTGATCCAACAGGCGATGGTGTGTTTGGACACTGCCTTGCCCATGGCCCTGGGGTGGTATGCAAAAGAGTTGAGTGGATTTCCTCATGAATGTTTTTTACTCCAGTTAAAATCTCAACTGTCTGTATAAATCAAGGGAGTGAAGAACCCTTCCCCCTTCATTGGTGGGAGAGGGGAAGAAAGTGGGCAGGTGAATAGACTGGTTAAAATGACAAATCGTTTACCACCTCAGGCATGAAGGAGGGGTTAGTTCTAAGTGTTACCCTGTCCTTGTGGAAAGCAGTGTAAGGGGGCAGGCCCATTAAGGCCTGTAGTTCTGACATCGTTCTGGCTGAAGTTATGGTCACTAGCAGGATTGTTTTCCATGTACACATCTGAAGGGGAGCTGTCCCAGCAGGTTCAAATGGGTGCTGGGTTAGCTTTTCCAGAATGAAGTTCAGGTCCCAGAGTGGTGGGATGGATTTTCTTGGAGGTCTAATGTGTAGGACTCCTTTTAAGAAAAACTTAACATTGAGCCTGCAGCGGGGGGGATCTAAGGGTAGGGAAGCTGAGATTGCAGACAAACTAACTGAAGAGTATGACAGTCCACCTTTTATAAGTTGACACATGTAAGCTAGGATGGGGAGGGGGGTCTGCAATGCATGGGTTCCTACCCTTGTCCAGACACCATTTTGAGAATCTTGACCATTTAGCTAGGTATGATTTTCTTGTAGTAGGTTTCCTGGCCTCCTTCAGGACTGAAAGCACATCCTCCGAGTAGTGCTGCCTTAAGGGAATTAAAAGGTTATAACCCCACAGTGTCAGTGAAAGCATCTGCAAGTGTGGGTGGATGACAGTTCCCTTTTGCTGCGTCAGAAAGTCCACTCTGTGGGGTACCTTGTGGGTATAGCCCTTGGCTAGATTGTGAAGTAGGAGGAACCAGTGCTGCCTTGGCCAGTAGGTAGTCAAAGAGATTTTTGGTTAGTCTCTCCTGATTTTCAGGACGACTTTTTGAATCAGTGGTAAGGGGGGAAAGATATAGAGAAAAGTACAGTTGTGTACACTTACCATAAATGTAGATGTTAGAGTGTATTCACTGTTGCAGTAATCAAACACTGGTTATCTGCCTGTAGGTAGCCCTCAGTTGGCCCGAATACCAGACACATAGTATTTCTGTGTCGGTTGCGGTTGCTTCAGGACTGTCGTCAAGGGTATAAAATCAGGCAGCCGACACCATTACATCAGTTTTTCTTGCCCCAAATGTCAGGAGACCCCCAAATAGGGAGATAAGTTATGGTGGGAAAAACACCACCAATAAAAAGTAAATACCAATAGCCCTGTAAGGGGTGAGTAATAGACAGAGAGAGAGAGAAGGGGTTGGCGGGTGGGAAACTAGGACTGCAACAGTGAATACAAATCGAACATCTACATTTATAGTAAGTGTACACAACTGTTTATGTTCACGTTTCACTGTTGCAGTCATCACACTTGGGTTGATTCCCAAAGCTGAGGAAAAGGTTGAAAGCAGTCAAGGAGACTAAGGGCTGGCTAGGATGCCCTGCAGAACAGCTGTAGCAAAACCTGCCCTGGATTTGGAAAAGGTAGGCAAGGTGATGAAGCTTGTTGAAGGTGTGCACAGAACTCTAGGTAGCAGCTTCCAAGATGTCCCTGGTAGGGACTTCCCTGAGAAATGCTGTAGAGGCAGCTGTTGCACTCGTGGAATGTGTTCTGACCCCCCTGAGAGGTTGTTTTCCCATAGTGCTTGTAGCAGAAACAGATGCAATGTGCTATCCATTTAGAAAAAGTTTTGAAATGGCCTTACCCTCTCTGCCCCTGTTGCTAAGCTGACTAATAACTGGTCAGATTTTCTGAAGGGTTTAGTCCTATCAAGGCAGAATCTGAGCAGTCTGATCATATCCAAGGAGTGCAGCATCCTTTCCCCTTTATTTTGAGGATTAGAGAAGAAAGCTGGCAAATGGATGGATTGGTTGAGAGCCACACTGGACACCACTTTAGGCATAAAAGAAGGGTTAATCCTGAGGGAGACCCTGTCAGCATGAAAAATAATGAAGGGTTCCAAAGCCATTAGTGCTTGTAGCTCAGACACTCTTCTAGCTTAAGTGATGGCTAGAAGCACGGCTGCTTTCCAAGAAAGAAAATTTAACTCCGCTGATGCAGCAGGTTCAAAGGGGGGAAAGCTTGAGTTTTCCATTACAAAGTTAAGATCCCAAGCAGGGGTGACTGCTCTCCTTGGTGGCCTTAAATTGTTTGCTCCTCTTAGGAACTGCTTGATAAGGGTGCGAGAAGAGAGGTGGCTCAGTGTTGCAATGAGCAGAAATGGCTGAGACATGTATCTTAATAAACAAGGACTGCCCATGGTGGAGTAGATCTGCTAAGTAATCCACGATTAGCGGCAGGGAGGGCAGTGTTGTGTCCTCTCCTTTAGATTGAATCCATGAGCAGAACCTTTTCCACTTTTCAGCATAGTATTTTCTTGTACTGCATCTTCCGGCTTCAATAATGACGTCCACCACCTGCTTGCTTAGGGTTGCTGGGAGAGAATTTAAAAAATAAGCCAGGCTGCTAGAGTTAGGGTTTGCAGTTATGGGTGCAAAATCTGTCCCTCCTGCTGAGAGAAGGGTTGGTTTCTGGCGTAAGAGCCAAAGTGGCACCGGTGCCAGACTGCCCAGGAGTGGGCACCAGTGCTGGCGTGGCCAATCAGAATTGTCCTTGGTCTGTTTTGTTTTATCTAGAGTAATACTCTTGAGAGAAGGGGCAGAGGGGGGAAGGCATAGACTGACAGATTCACCCACTGAAAGGATAGGGCATCCACTTTCCAGGCCCTGCTGTGAGGAGTCCTGGTGCAGAATTTGTTGAGCTGATGGTTGTAGGGGGAGGCAAAGAGATCCACCTCTGAGGTCCCCCATCTCTGAAACAGAAGGTTGAAGGTGCTGGGCTCCAACTGCCACTCGTGGGGGTCTAGAAGATTTCTGCTCAAGTTGTCTGCCAGTGAGTTTTGTCTGCCTGGCAGATGGATTTGAATGTCCACGGCAGGGTTCCACAGGGCCATGGGTAACCTGCAAAGTGGGTAGGAATGGGCTCCCCCCTGCTTGTTCATGTACCACATAACTGTGGTGTTGTCTGTTTTTATTAGCAGTTGTCCTAGGAGTAGGGATCTGAAAGCTGTCAGTGCATTCTGTACAGCTAGCATCAACTTTTGGTTGATGTGTAGATGAATTTGACATGGGCTCCAGTGGCCCTGAATACATTTACCATACACGTGTGCCCCCCAGGCATAGTCTGATGAGTCTGTGGTTACGGTCTGAGCTGCGTAGGGTCGAGTTAAAGGCAGTCCCTTGTTGTGATGCATACTTCTGTCCACCAAAGGAACTCAGTCATTAGAAGGGGATGATAGGAATGACAGTTTCCAAATCCTGAGAATGTTGGCACCAAAGAATTTTTAAGTACCACTGAAGTTACCTCATATGCAGTCTTGCATATGGAATTAGCAGTACACATAAGGTCATGAACCCTAGGGCTTGCAGTATTTTTTTTTTTTTTTTTTTTTTTTTTGCGGATAGCTGGGATCTGGTGGCCATTTTTTAAGTTGTCTGTCAGACGGACTTGGTTTTTCTGAAGTGAGGAACACCATCTGGGAAGTTGTGTCCAAGCTTGCAGCCAGGAATAAAATCTTTTGACTGGGTACCAGAATTTATTTATTTTTGTTGATGGTGTGAGACGGTTTTTCACAAATGTCGGATGCTGCAGCAATTCCTGACTGTCTGCCTCAACCAGGCAGTCCAAGTACAGGTAAATTTGTATATTTCTCTGCCTACAGTATGCAATGGCTGGAGCCGGGCATTTTGTGAATACTCTGGGCACAGTAGATGAGCCAAAGGGAAAGTACAGTTGTGTACACTTAACATAAATGTAGATGTGAGTGTCTCACTGTTGCAGTCATTATATTTGGGTAATCTGCTGGCAGGTTGCCCTTATTCGGCCTGATTAACAAAGTCTTAGGTCCTGCGTCAGTTGCTGTCCCTTCTTCCATGACGTTAGGTCGATAGGGGTATAAAACATGCAGCCGACACCATTCCATCAGTTTTCCTTGCCCCCAGATGACAGGTGTCCCCCAAATGGGGAGCAAAAAATAAATAAATAAATATATATATATATATATATATATATGTGTGTGTGTGTGTGTGTGTGTGTGTAGAATAAAAAACGCAAAACGTATACCTCCAAACAAAAGCAAATACACCAAGAAGGCTTTTAAAGATAGTAACAGAATGAGAGGAATAGTTAGAGAAAAAACAGGGGGCTGCAGGGAGGGTAACCAGGACTGCAACAGTGAATACACTCGAACATCTACATTTATGGTAAGTGTACACAACTGTACTAGGTTCTTCGTGTTTCACTGTTGCAGTCATTACATTTGGGTAGAATCTCAAAGCTATGGCTGGGGAGGATATATTTATACAGCATTAGGATCAGGCAATGGATCAGGCAATCCCTAATAAAACCAAGACTTTCCACCAAGGGCAAATGTCCAGTCTGGTGGACCCCAGCCATAAACAAACTTTACAATAAGAGGAGAAAGCTGTTACATGATAGAGCAAAATCCATAAGAGAGAGGACACCCTTGATCATTATTAGTAAAAAAATACGAGCACTCAAAATCATCCAAGGCCAACTTTGACAGAAAAATTGCAATAGATTCAAAAGACAATCATAAGGCCTTCTTCAGCTATGTTAGAAACCTGGGTGGAAACTCCCAGATATGCGCAGAATTAGTCCAAAATGATACAAAAATCACTGAACCCACAGACATTGCCAACATACTGGCAGACAGGTTCAGTGCAAACTTCACCCACCTCTCCCACCAAAAAGGAGAGAACTATCCCAGCGGAGTGTAGCCTCCCAGACATCTCAAATGTGCAGGTGAAAGCTGCTCTCTCTAAAGCTAAAAACACAGCATCAATGGGACCGGATGGTGTCCCCGGCTGTGTGCTACACAAACTCAATGAGGAACTAAACCCGCATATAAGGCAGCTATTTAATCTTAGCCTTACCACAGGATACGTGCCCAAGGAGTGGCGTACGGCAACTGTGGTCCCACTCCACAAAGGCGGTACCTCTACGGACCCTGGTAATTACCGCCCCATAAGCTTAACAAGCCTGGTCTGCAAAGCTATGGAGAGGATCATAATGGAACTCATAAACAAAGACATAGGGGACTTGCAGACATTGGACCCGACCCAGTTTGGCTTTGTCAAGGGCAGATCATGCCTTTTGAACTTGGTCGAATTCTTCGAAACAGTCACCAAGGCCACTGAGGGAAAGGCAGTCCATACAGCCTACCTTGACCTTGCAAAAGCTTTCAACACAATACCCCACTCGGGTATTATAGAGAAACTTACCAGCTTAAATGCGAACCCATATGTCACAAGATGGGTTGCAAACTGGCTAAAGGACAGAACCCACAGGGTTAGAGTTGTTGGCGCCATGTCAGACTCCAAGCCGGTCACAAGTGGTGACCACAGGGCTCAGTCCTTGGCCCCCTGTTGTTCGGCATCTACTTCTCAGAAGTACAGGCAAACATAGGAGGACTATGGCTGACAAAGTTTGCAGATGACTGCAAACTGGGCGCCATAGTGGAAAGTACATCGGACACAGATATCCTTAAGAGGGGTCTCACGGAAACTGATAACTGGTGCCAGAACCATGGCCTGAAGTTAAATGCCAAAAAATGTATAGTCATACCCTTCGGGAAAAACAAGGTAACCCCAAGCTACCATATAGGTGGCAATCCATTAAGCACAGAAGAGGTGATCAGGGACCTGGGGACCCAGGTTGACAGTGGCCTTTCTTTTGACACTCACATTGCTAAAGTGGTTAGAAAGACCTTCTACATTGCCCACCTGATCATGAAGGGATTCACATCCAGATCAAGTGAGGTCATTGTTCCCCTGTCCTCTATTCACTTATCAGACCAATGATAGAGTACAATGCCCCATTCGGGATGTATCTCACCCGACACCTGCAGCAATTGGAGAGACCCCAAAAGTTCCTCACCAAAAGGTGAAAGGAACTCCAAAATCTGTCATATGCTGCCAGACTTGAAGAAACTCCAGCTCTATTCAGTCGCATACCGCCTGCTCAGAGGTGACCTGTGCCTGACATACAAGGCCATGTCCAACCCAGAATTAATGTACATGCTCCACCTCAAAAAATCCAAATCTACCAGATCCACTAGAGCAAGCAACTTAAACCTTAGCACGGATATAAATAGGACATGCTGGAGGGATAGATTTGTCACCCAGAGACTCCCTATGCTGTGGAATAAAATCCCTGTCCATGTGAGGCAGAGCACCTCGCTGGCTCTGTTCAACAGAAATCTTGACCGGTGGATGGGAGATCGTAGGTTTATCCCGGGAATCATCTGTGTGTCACTGCTGGACAGAGGCAAAACAAACTAATGGGCACAGTATTTTTTTTAACACAAGGGGTGGCGTAAGCCACAAAACTTTGGGCTAGGCTTATAAATGCCTTAGGGCAGATAGCCTAGT
The DNA here is from genome assembly GCF_019279795.1 of Protopterus annectens. Taxonomy (NCBI): domain Eukaryota; kingdom Metazoa; phylum Chordata; order Ceratodontiformes; family Protopteridae; genus Protopterus; species Protopterus annectens. The sequence continues at coordinate 329,288,845 of NC_056738.1, read as the reverse complement.
ATAAACTTATGAATCTATAAGGCCCTGCAGGACAGCAGTGGCAAAGCCTGCTTTGGAATTAGAGAAGAGAGATAAATGGCAATGTTTGGTGAACGTATGAACCGAGCTCCAGGTAGCAGCTTCTAGAATGTCTCTGGTAGGAACCCTTCTGAGAAAGGCTGCAGAAGTAGATGCAGCCCTGGTGGAATGAGAACTGATGCCCTTGAGGACAAGTTTACCATGGTGCATATAGCAGAAACTAATACAATGGCTTATCCATTTGGAAATAGTCTGCTTTGAAATGGCCTTTCCCTGTGCCCCTGCAGCAAATGCCACCAGTAATTTTTCAGATTTTCTTAGAGATTTTGCCCTGTTTAAGTAGAATCTTAGTTGTCTGTGTACATCCAATGAATGCAGAATCCGCTCACCCTTGTTCTGTGGATTTAAGAAAGTTGGCAGATGAATGGTCTGATTAAGGGCCACACTAGATACCACTTTAGGTATAAAAGGATGGATTGGTCCTGAGAGCCACCCTGTCCGGGTAAAAAATAATGAAAGGCTCCACTGCCATAAGAGCCTGTAGTTCTGAAATCCTTCTAGCTGAAGTGACTGCTAAAAGAAAAGCTATTTTCCAAGATAAATTTTAGGTCTGCATTAGCAGCTGGCTCAAAAGAAGGTAGTGTTTTTCCAAAACAAAATTGAGGTCCCATGCAGGAATTTGTGCTCTCCTGGGAGGTCTTAAATTTTTGGCCCCTCTAAGGTACTGCTTTAGCAGAGGATGAGAAAAGAGGGGAGGCTGTGTTGTAATGAACTGAAATTGCAGAGGCATCTTTTTATGGAAGAAAAAGATAGGCCCTTGTGAAGCATCTCAGTTATGTATTGCAGAATCTGAGAAATATTGGGCATTGCTGTGCTTTATTCCCTGTGCTTGGTTCCAGGCACAGAATATTTTCCATTTGTCAGCATAAGATTTTCTAGTACTAGGCCTTCTAGTCTCCAAAATGACATACATCACAGGTTTGCGGAGAGATGTAACTGGTGAAATTAGTTGATTAGCCATGCTACAAGATTCAGAGTTTGGAGCAGAGTGTGCAGAACTGGATAGTTCTGCTGAGGCAGGTACTATGGAGGAAGGTGCGACATTGTGCAGGAGTGGGTACTAGTGTTGGCGAGGCCACTCTGGAGCAATCATTTTTGTTTTTTCCTGTTTGACTTTTAGTAAGACCTTGGAGAGCAGAGGCAGAGGGGGAAAGGCACAGACGGATAGGTTTTTCCTGCTGAAGGACAGAGCATCCACTTTCCAAGTTTTTTGTAATGAATTCTTGTGCAGAATTTGTCCAACTGATAGTTTTGGGGTGAGGCAAAAAGATCTATGTCTGGGCTCCCCCATCTGCGTGTCAACATGCTAAAGATTTGTGGATCCAGTTTCCATTTGTGTGGGTCCATAAGATTTCTGCTTAGTTCGTCTGCCAGAGTATTTTACTTTCCTGGCAGGAACTGAGCTTGTAGATGTATTCGATAAGTCAAGGCAGTGTTCCACAATGCCATGGCTAGTCTGCAAAGGGGGTAGGAATGGGTACCCACTTGCTTGTTTATGTAACACACGACTGTGGTTGTTGTCTATCAGTTGCTGTCCTGGATGAAGATAGTCCTTGAAGGCTGACAGAGCATTCTGTACAGCTAGCATCTCTTTCTGATTGATATGTAGGCACATTTGATTTGGGCTCCATTGGCCCTGAATGCATCTCCCTGCCAGATGCGCCCCCCCCCCCCAAGCATAATCTGATGCATCTGTAGTCAGAGTGTGGGCGGCAGTGGGTGGAATAAAGGACAGTCCCTTGTTTTGGTGGCAGACCTCTGCCCACCATAGGAACTCTAGCTGCAGGCAAGGAATGGTAGAAATCATTGTTTCCAGGCTGTGACAATGTTAACTCCATAAGCTTTTTAGGTACCTTTGAAGTTTCCTCATATGCAGTCTTGCACAAGGAGTAAGAAGAATGCAGGAGGCCATGAACCCCAAGGCGTACAGAATTTGTCTTGCAGATAACTGGGTTTTTGTGGCCACCTGTTTGAAGTAAGTCATCAATTGAATTTGTTTTTCTGGCGTAAGGTAAGTCATCTGGGCAGTTGTATTCAAGTTTGCACCCAGGAATGTAATTATTTGAGAGGGTACCAGTTGTGATTTATTTTCGTTTATGGTGTACCCTAGACATGTTAGAAGCCTTTTTACAAACGCCAGATGTTTTAGAAGAGAGTGTCCTTGTTTTCTGCCTGAATTAGGCAATTGTACAGGTATGGATAAATTTGAATATTTCTTTGCCTGCAAAATGCAATTACTGGTTCCAGGCACTTTGTGAAGACCCTGGGTGCAGTAAATAAGCCAAAGGGCAATGCAGAAAACTGGTAGTGCAAAAAGCCTGTTTTGAAGCGGAGGTATCTTCAGCAAGATTCCCCGATTGGGATATGCAGGTAAGCCTCAAGCCTAGAGTTACCAATCAGGCATCCTTGCCTAGCATAGGTAGCAACGGTTAGTCAGCATCTTGAATTTTGGAATGTCCAGAAATGTATTTAGAATGGATAAGTCCAGAATTGGACGCCATGATTTGTCTTTTCTGGGTACCAGGAAAAGTCCTGAATAAAAACCTTGTCATTTTCCCTTTTCTGGTACTGGTTGAATAGCCCCCATATTCATGAGGGACATAACTTGTTTCTGGGCCTCCGCCCACTGATTTGGAGGCAGATATGGCCATCCGTTTGGGATTGGTAACGTGTGGAAATTAAATCTGTATCCCTGGGATACTATATTCAAAACCCAACTGTCCTAGGTTATCAGTTGGCAGTTTCGTGCATGAAGTGCCAGTTTTCCACCCAAAGGGGCAGCCAAAAGATAAGTGCTTGGTGATTGCAATGGAAAGTCATTCAGACCGTTTACCGTAGGAAGGTGCCTTGTTACTTCCAGGTTTGGAGGTGGGGGCACGCCATTGCTTTGTTCTATAAGTTCATTGTGACTGAAATCTGGAGCCTTTGGAATGTCTGGGTTTGACCTGAGCGGCTCTAGTGGATACTGGAAAGGACCACTTCTTAGTAGACCAGTGCCTATTGAACCTGGGTGGCTGCACTTGTAGGAAATCTTTCACAGTTAGCACAGATTTAGCTTTATCTTCCATCTTTTTCAAAACTTCTTCAGCCTTATTACCAAATAGACTTGTCCTGTTATAAAGGAGCATCCAACAATTTTGCTTTAATATGGTCAGGCAGATTCTGCTCCTTGAGCCAAGCATGCCTTCTTATCACAGATCCAGTTACAGCAGCCCTGCAAGAGGCCTCCAAGGAATCAAAACCACATTGCAAAGTATGTTTTCCAACTTGTTCAGCTGAATGCAATAAATCCTGCAACTCATTTTCCACACAGTCAGAAATCATCATTTTCTGTTTAAGTAAACCCATGACATGCTGTTGATATTTAAGCATATGAAATTGACAGTTTAAAGCCCTGATTGCCAAGGTTGCAGATATGTAAACCTTCTTACCCTATCTATCCAGCACCCTGGAATCTCTATCAGAAGGGGTAGGATTTTTAGCAGTAGAAGCCTTAACGCCCTTGGGGCCCTGAGAAATGGTTTCAGGGTCAGCAGTAGGGTTTACAAAAAGAAATTTGAGGGAGTCGGGAACCCTGTAATATCTGTCTGGCTTACTAGGAGCCAGGGGCAGGGAATCAGGAGTCATAATGGACTCTGAGAAAACAACAACAACATTTACAACAGGAGGTATAGCCAAAGGCCTATGCTGAGGAAGAAGGAGGAAATTCCTAAGTCTCTTTAGATTCTGAGAAATCCCGACTCTCCCAGAGAAAGTGTTCCCTTTTAGGTATGCAAGATTTCTCCAAAAGAAAAATCCACAGGAGAAGCAGAAGGGATGGAATCTTCTGCATCAGAGTCCTCATAAGTGGGAACAGATAATTCCTGATCAGAAGAGGAATCAGAAGAAATAGAAACCTGATCTGAAGATTCATAGTCAGTGCCTTGCCTAGGCCTCTTAGCAGGAGGGGGATGGGTACCCCTGATCAAGGTAATTAAATCCTCAGCCATTTTGATAATTTGTTTTTTAGGCACTGGGGCCTGTATACATGGCCAAAGCGTCGGAGTTTTAGACATAGAAGTAGTTTTTGGCTTTAGTTTTGAAGATGGCGTTGGTTTAATATACAAATCTTTAGGCCTGAAAACACCCTCAGAAGCCGTTGCCTGCTCAGAGGCTCCGGACCCATCTAAGGTAGACACATCCGCGGGTTCAACACTTAAAAGTATTTTGCGGCATACCAGACTCCGAATGGGTCTCAGAGGCCTGCGAATCAAAAGTAGCGGGCATCACGGGCTGCAAAAGCACCCGAGTACTGGCGAACTAGTGAATGGCTTAGAAGAAGCTTCGTCATCGGTTTTGGACCTCGACGGTGTCTCTCTTTTTCTTTGCATTTTTTTTAGGTATTCCGGTAGTCGGATTGCTAACAGACATTTCTGGATAGTTGAATCTCGAGCCAAAATATTTAGAAACAAAAATATACAGACATTTAATTGTGTGTTGATTAAATTTAGCACAAATCCAACAGCAAGGCACGTTGCGGTCAGAACCTAGGCAAGGAATACAGAACAAATGAAAATCCTTACGAGGTATTTGCTTCCCACAAGTAATACAATTAACTTTTAATGACATTGGTAAGGAGCAAGAGAAAGTTTCCCCAACCGGGTACTTACCTTTTAGTTGAAGACTTCAGTTCTGAAACTCGAAAATGCAAATTTCTGGAGTTGGCCGATTGGCACTTGCGAACTGCTTCGGGTACCGCGCGGCAAGAAAGACTGGTGTAATGGTGTTGGCTGCATGTTTTATACCCCTGACAACCTGACGTCATGGAAGAAGGGACAGCAACTGACGCAGGACCCAAGATTATGTTAATCAGGCCGACTGAGGGCAACCTGCCAGCAGATTACCCAAATGTAATGACTGCAACAGTGAAACACTAAGAACATGTGCAGAGAACTGACAATGCATATATCCTGCCCTGAAACGTAGACATTTTCTGCATGACTCCCTTATAGGGATGTGTAGATGGGCTTCTTTTAAGTCTAGGGTGACTAACCAGGCATCCCTGGCTAGCATGGGGAGAAGCTGTTGCATGCAGGGTAAGCATTTTGAATTTTGCTACCACCAGGAATGCGTTGAGAATTGAAACATCCAGGATAGAGCACCAAGAGCCCTCTTTCCCAGGTACCAGGAAGAGTCCGGAGTAGAATCCTTGACCCCTCTATTCTACAGGAACTAGCTGAATAGCTCTGATATTGAGCAGGGAAAGTACTTGGTTTTGAGCCTCTGCCCATTGGTTTGGAGGAAAATGTGGGAACCCTCTTGGGGCTGGCAGTGAATGGAAATAAAATTTGTACCCCTGGGATACAATTTTGAGGACCCACCAGTCCTGAATGATGGACATCCAATGTTTTGCATGAAGGGCAAGTTTTCCTCCTAAAGGCACAAGCAGTCGTGCAGGGCTGGGAAGTGGAGTAATTAAGTCATTTTGAACTTTTTCCGTAAGAAGGCGGCTTACCACTCCCTGCTTTAGGGGGGGGGGGGGCACTCCACTGCTTAGATCCCTGCATATCCCAAGACTGTAGTCTGGGTGGTCTGCTTTCCCTGGGTCTAGTTTGAGAAGGCCTCAAGGGGGATGGAAAGGGCCAGTGTTTGGAAGGGCAATGCCTACTGAATCTGGGTGGTTGCACTTGCAAAAAATCCTTCATAGTCTGCATAGACTTAGCTTTTCTTCCATCGTTTTAAGAATCTCTTCTGCTTTGGTGCCAAACAAACAATCCTTACTCAAAGGAGAGTCTATTAAATTTGATTTGACATGGTCTGGCAAGGTCTGCTCCTTCAGCCAAGCAGGTCTTCTCAGTACAGAGCCAGTGACTGCTGCATGGGCAGGATGCTTCTAGGGCGTCAAAGCCACACTGCAAAGTACGCTTGCTGACTTAACTTGCAGAGTGCATAAGCTCCTGCAATTCTTTATTCTCTCTGCACAGTCTGAAAAGGTTGCCACTTTGTTTAATAAGTTCCAGAACATGTTGCTGGTACTTCAGCATGTGAAACTGACAAGTCAATGCTCTAACAGCAAGAGTTGCAGAGGTATATACCTTCTTACACCATCTGTCCAAAGCTTTGGAATCCCTGTCCGAAAGGTTGGGATTCAAGCATTGGAATCCCTGTCCGAAATGTTGGGATTCTTGGCTGTAGTAGCCTTGATACCTTAAGGCCCCTGGGAAATTACCTCTGGGTCAGCAGTAGGATTCTTGAAAAGGAATTTGTGTCAGGTATTCTGTAGTACCAGTCTGGTTTCCTAGGGGCAGGAGGTAGTGTCAGGAGTTAAGACTGGATTCCATAAAATCATCCACAACATCCAAGACAGGGGTATTGCTAAAGGTCTGTGCTGAGGTAACTCTAGAAATTCTGGGTCTCTTTTTGGACTGAGGACAGTCTTGGCATTCCCAGTGGAAATGCTCTCAAGGTATGCAAGGTTTCATCAAAAGAAAAATCCTCAGGAGAAGAGGCAGAAGGAATGGATTCCTCTACATCTGAATCCTCATAAGCAGATAAGGGCATGTCTTCATAATCAGGAATCTCAGTCATCGGACTCCTGGTCTGTAGAAGCTGAAAGACTGAACTCTTAGCAGGGGAAGGCCGACTTCCCTAATCAATGTAATAAGGTCTTCAGCCATTCTAAGCATTTGTTTTTGTGGCATGGGAGCAGGTGCATGCTCTTTGATAGTCTGTTTTCTAGGCGTAATGCGCACTCTGGGCCTAAGAAACTCGGCAGTTTTGGTTAAAAAATTCAGTTAGAGTCTAACATCTGTTGAGCGAAGAACTGCCTCAGTAGCCAGTGCCTGCTCAGTGGCTCCGGACCCATCCAAGGTAGAGACATTTGCAGGTTCCATAGTCAAAGTCGTCTCTCGCAGCATACCGTACTCTGAATTGGTCTCTGTAGAGACCTGCGAAACCACTGAAGTGGGCTTTAGGAGCTGTTAAGGTGCCTCACTGAGTACGGGCTGACTGGCGACTAGCGTAACAGAAGCATCATCGGCAGTTTTGGACCTATGTGGTCTGTCTTTACCCTTGCTTTTTTTTGGAATATCGGTAGTCAGATGGCTTACCAAAGCCATTTCAGAATATAGAGATTGAGAGCGAAAGAATTTAGCGACAGAGCCCGATGACAAATGGCTCTGGGGTTAACAGAGGCACAAAACTGACAATGAGGGACATCGTGGTCTGGGCCTAAACAAGTGACGCAGTAAGAATGAAAACCTCTGTGAGATTTGTTTTCCACAGGCAAGACAACTTAACTTTTTCTGACATCGGTTAGAGCACGAAAAAAGGATCCCCAACGGGGTACATAGCTTTAGAAGACTTAAGGATTATTCAATTCGTAAAAAAAAATTCAGGTAGTGGCCGACCGGCACTTGCGAAATGCTTATGCTTTGGTCTCTTTGGCAAGAAAGACTGATGTAATGGCATCAGCTGCTGTTTTTACATCCCTGACTACCTGACATCAGTCCTGGAGCGACAGCATCCGATGCAGAAGTACTATGTCTCTGGTATTCGGGCAGACTGAAGGCTACCTGCAGGCAGATAACCAAAGTGTGATGACTAACAGTGAAACACGAAGAACATCTGTCCCTCCTGCTGAGTGAGGAGGGTTGGGATCTGAGGTAGGTGCCAGTGTGGCACCGATGACAAGCTGAGCAGTAGTGGGTACCAGTGCTGGCGTGGCCAGTCTGGGGCAATCAGAATTGCACTTGGTCTGTCCCGTCTCATCTTGAGTAATATTCTTGTGAAAAGACGCAGAAGGGGAAATGCACAGAATTAGAGATTCACCCACTGGAAGGATAGGGCATCCACTTTTCAGGCCCTGCAATGAGGTGTCCTGGTGCAGAATTTGCTGAGCTGGTGATTGTAGGGGTAGGCAACAGGTCCACCTCTGGAGTCCCCCATTTCTAGGTTAGAAGGCTGAAGATGCTGGGGTCTAATTGCCAGTCGTGTGGGTCTAGGAGATTTCTGCTTAAGTAGTCTTCCAGAGAGTTTTGTTTGCTTGGCTGGAATTGAGCTTCAGATGAATATGCATGTCCAAGGCAGTGTTCCACAGGGCCATGGCTAGCCTGCAGAGTGGGTTCCCCATGCTTGTTGATGTACTACAACTGTGGTGTTGTCTGTTTTTATTACCAGGGGTCCTGGTGAGAGTAGGGATCTGAAGGCTGTCAAGAGCATGCTGAACAGCCAGCATCTGTTTTTGGCTGATGTGCAGATGAATTTGACTTGGGCTCCAGTGGCCCTGAATGCACTTGTCATCCAGATATGCCCTCGAGGTATAGTCTGATGAGTCTGTGGTTATGGTCTGGGCGGCATGGATTTGAATAAAGGGAAGTCCCTTGTGGCTGCATGCTGCTGCCCACCAAAGAAACTCTGTCCTTAGACAAGGTACGATAGGTATGACGGTTTCCAGGTCCTAAGAATGTTGGCACCAAAGACTTAAGTACCACTGAAGTTTCCTCATATGCAGTCTGGCATACAGAATTAGTAGAATGCAAGAGGCCATTAACCGTAGGGCCTGCAGGATTTTCCTTGTGGACAGCTGATTTCTGATGACCATTTGAGTGAAGTAGCCTGTCAGATAGGCTTGTTTTTCTGGAGGAAGGAATGCCATCTGGGACGCTGTGTCCAAGCTTGCTCCCAGGAATACAATCTTTTGCCTGGGGACTAGTTTTGTTTTGATTTTATTTTCGTTGATAGTGTACCCAAGGGAGGTTAGAAGATTATTTACAAATGTCAGGTGCTACAACAGCTATTCCTGTCTGAATCAGGCAATCGTCCAAGTACTGGTACATTTCAATCCTTCTCTGTCTGCAATATGCAATGGCAGGAGCCAGGCATTTTGTGAAGACTCTGGGAGCAGTGGATAAGCCAAAGGAAGTGCAGAGAAAGTACAGTTGTGTATACTTACCATAAATGTAGCTGTCAGTGTATTCACTGTTGCAGTCATTACATTTGGGTAATCTGCTGGCAGGTTGCCCTCAGTCGGCCTGAATAACAAAGTCTTGGGTCCTGCGTCGATTGCCGTCTCCTCTTCCATGACGTCAGGGGTATAAAACATGCAGCCGACATTTTATTCAGTTTTTCTTGCCCCAGATGTCAGGTGCCACCCAAATGGGGAGCAAATATATATTTATATATATATATATATATATATATATATATATATATAAACACAACAGAAATGGATAAAAATGCACTTTTAGCAACATAAACTTTACCTTCTTCTAAAAGCAAATACACCAAAAAGGGGGATGGCGGGTGGGTAACCCGGAATGCAACAGTGAATACACTCGAACATCTACATTTATGGTAAGTGTACACAACTATACTATGTTCTTCGTGTTTCACTGCAGCAGTCATTACATTTGGGTAGAATCCCAAAGCTATGGATGGGAGGATGGAACTAAACAGCATTAAGAGTGGCTATAAGGACCTGCAGAACTGCAGTGGCAAAGCCTGCCCTGGATTTAGAAAAGAGAGGCAAATGATCATGCTTTGTGAAGGTATGAACCGAGCTCCAAGTAGCAGCTTCTAGGATGTCTTTAGTTGGAACTCCTCTGAGAAAGGCTGCTGAAGTAGAGGCAGCTCTAGTGGAATGTGACCCGATTCCCTTGGGTACTGGTTTACCATGATGCAAGTAGCAGAAATGAATGCAGTGGCTTATCCACTTAGAAACAGTCTGCTTTGATATAGCCTTCCCATCTGATCCTGATGCAAATGCCACCAGTAGTTGCTCAGACTTTTAGAGATTTGGTCCTGTTTAAGTAGAATCTTAGTTGTCGGGGTACGTCCAATGAATGCAGAATCTGCTCCCCCTTGTTCTGCAGATTTGGGTAAAATGTTGGCAGGTGAATAGTTTGGTTAAGAGCCACACTAGATACCACCTTAGGCATAAAGGAAGGATTGGTCCTGAGGGACACCCTGTCCGCGTGAAATGTAATAAAAGGCTCCACAGCCATGAGAGCCTGTAGCTCTGAAACCCTTCTTGCTGAAGTGATTGCCAAAAGGAAAGCTGTTTTCCAAGATAAAAACTTTATATCTGCAGTAGCTGCTGGTTCAGAAGGAGGTAGGGTGAGTTTTTCCAGCACAAAATTGAGGTCCCATGCAGGAGTAGGTGATCTTCTGGGAGGCCTTAAATTATTGGCCCCTCTTTGATACTGCTTTAGCAGAGGATGAGGGAAGATAGGAGGCTCCGTGTTGCAGTGAGCCGAAATGGCAGAGGCATGGATTTTTATTGGAGAAGGATAGACCCTTGTCAAGCATCTCAGTCAAGTATTGCAAAATCTGAGGGATATTTGGTTTTACTGAGTCCGTTCCTTGTGCTTGGTTCCAAGCACAGAACCTCTTCCATTTATCAGCGTAAGATTTTCTAGTGATAGGCCTTCTGGCTTCCAAAATGACATCCATGACAGATTTACTGAGAGGTGGTGTTTGAATAATTACATGATCAGCCATGCTGCCAGGTTCAGAGTTTGGAGCTGTGTGTGCAGAATTTGATTGTTCTGCTGAGACTGTCGATGAGGTATTTTAGAAAAGTACCAAGGAGGGAGTTAAGACATATTCCTTACAATTGGGTACTAGTGCTGGCGAGGCCAGTCCGGAGCAATTAGGATCATTTTTGTTTTTTCCTGTCTGGCCTTTAGAGTAAGACCCTGGGAAGAAGAGGCAGAGGGGGGAAGGCGTAGACTGACAGTTTTCCAACTGAAGGATAGGGCATCCACTTTCCATGCTTGTCTGTGATAAGTCCTTGTGCAGAATTTGTCCAGTTGATAATTTTGGGGAGAGGCAAATAGGTCTATGTCTGGGCTCCCCCATTTCTGTTACCATGCTGAAGACTTGTGGATCCAGTTTCCACTCGTGAGGGTCCATAAGATTTCTGCTTAGGTCCTCTGCCAGAGTATTTTGTTTTCCTGGCAGGAATTGAGCTTGAAGATGTACTTGGTAAGTCAAGGCTGTGTCCCACAATGCCATGGCTAGTCTGCAAACGGGGTAGGAATGTGTACCCCCCTGCTCGTTTATGTACCACATAACCGTGGTGTTGTCCGTCTATCAGTAGTTGCCCTGGATGAAGTAAGTCCTTGAAAGCTGTCAGGGCATTATGAACAGCTAGCATCTCTTTCTGGTTGATATGTAGATACATTTGATTTGGGTTCCATATGCCCCGAATGCATCTCCCCGCCAGGGGAGCCCCCCCACCCCCACCCACCCATCCAGCATAGTCTGATGGGTCTGTAGTTAGGGTTTGGGTGGCAGGGGGTAGAGTGAATGACTGTCCCTTGTTTTGGTGACATGTTTCTGCCCACTAAAGAAACTCCTGTTGTAGGCAGGGAATGAGTGGAATCATTGTTTCCAGACTGTGACAATGTTGACTCCATAAGGTTTTTAGTTACCATTGAAGTTTCCTCATATGCAGTCTTGCATATGGAATTAATAGGATGCAGGATGCTATGAACCCCAAAGCCTGCAGAATTTGTCTTGCAGATAACTGGGTTTTTGTTGCCATCTGCTTGAAGTATACAATCAGTTGCCTTTGTTTGGCATAAGGTAAGCCATCTGGGCAGTTGTATTCAAGCTTGCACCCAGGAATGTAATTTTTATTGAGAGGGTACCAGTTGTGATTTCTTTTTGTTTGTGTACCCTAGGCATGTTAGGAGCCTTTTTACAAATGCCAGATGTTGAAGAATGTCCTTGTTTTCTTCGACAGTCATCCAAGTAAGGATAGATTTTGTATGCTTCTTTGTCTGCAAAATGCAATTACTGGTGCCAGGCACTTTGCAAACACCCTGGGCACAGTAGATAAGCCAAAGGGCAGTGCAGAGAATTGGTAATGCATAAAACCTGCCTTGAAGCAGAAGTATCTTCTGCATGATTCCCTTATTGGGATATGCAGGTATGCCTCTTAAGTAGAGTCACTAACCAAGCATTCTTGCCCAGCATGGGCAGTAGCTGTTGTAAAGTCAGCATTTTGAATTTTGGAATGTCCAGGAAGGTGTTCAAAATCCAGTACTGGACGCCAGGCATAGTCTTCTCTGGGTACCAGGAACAGTCAAATAAAAACCTTGTCCTTTTTCCTGTTCTGGTACTGGTTGAATAGCCCCCATGTCCATGAGGGACGTAACTTGTTTCTGAGCCTCTGCCCATTGATTTTGTGGCAGATCTGGCTAACCGTTCGAATTGGCAAAGTATGGAAATGAAATCTGCACCCCTGGGATACTATATTTAATGCCCACTTGTCCTGGCTAATTAATTTTGAGCATGAAGTGCTAATTTTCCCCCCCAAAGGGGCTGCCTAAAGATAAGTGATTGGTGATGGTAGAGGGAAGTCATTGAGACTGCTTACCTGTAGGGTTGTGCTTTATTTCCTTCAGATTTGGAGGTAGAGGCACCCCATTGCTTTGACCAGTAAGAACACTGATTGGTATCTAGAGCCTTTTGAGCGCCTGTATTTGCCTTGAGAGGCTCTGTGGGACACAGGAAAGGACCAATTTTTAATAGGCCAGTGCCTACTGAATCTGGGTGGCGGCACTTGTAAGAAATCTTTTACAGTTTGCATAGATTTAGCTTTGTCTTCCATTTTCTTTAAAACCTCTTCTGTCTTTGCTTGGCGTAAGGTAAGCTATCTGGGCAGTTGTATTCAAGCTTGCACCCAGGAATGTAATTTTTTTGAGAGGGTACCAGTTGTGATTTCTTTTCATTTATTGTGTACCCTAGGCATGTTAGGAGCCTTTTGTCTTATTATCAGAGTATCGTGCTGTAAAGGGGCATCCAGCAATTTAGCTTTAACATGATCAGGCAGATTTTGCTCCTTGAGCCAGGCATGCCTTCTAATCACAGATCCAGTAACTGTGGCCCTGCAAGAGGCCTCCAAGGAATCAAAACCACATTGCAAAGTATGCTTTCCAACCTGTTCTGCTGCATGCAATAATCCCTGTAATTCTTTATTTTACACACAATCAGAAGTCAACATCATTTGCTATTTCAATAGGCCCATAACATGCTGTTGATATTTAAGCATATGAAACTGGCAGTTTAAGGCCCTAATTGCCAAGGTTACAGACATAAACCTTCTTCCGCCATCTATCCAGCGCCCTGGAATCTCTATCAGAGGGGATAGGATTTTTGGCTGTAGAGGCCTTTACACCTTTGGGACCCCGTGAGACAGTTTCAGGATCAGCAGCAAGATATTTTAATAGAAATTTGTGGGAGTCAGAAACCCTGTAATATCTGTCTGGCTTACTAGGAGCCGGAGGTAGGGAGTTAGGAGTCATGCTTGACTCCGAAAACACATCAACAATGTCTAATACAGGAGGTATAGCCAAAGGCCTATGCTGAGGAAGAAGTAAATCCCTAAGCCTCTTTTTTGATTCAGAGAAATCCTGACACTCCAAATGAAAATGTTCCCTTAAAGTATGCAAGGTTTCTCCAAAAGAATAATCCTCAGGAGGAGATGCAGAAGGGATGGATTCTTCTGCATCTGAATCCTCATAGGGTGGTTATAGAAAATTCCTGATCAGAAGAGATAGAAACCTGATCTGAATATTCATAATCAGTGTCTTGCCTAGGCCTCTTAGCAGGGGGGGGGGGGGGTTGGGAACCCCTGATCAAGGTAATTAAGTCCTCAGCCATTTTGATAATCTGTTTTTTAGGCATAGGGGCCTGAGCACGTGGCTCATGTGTCAGTCTTTTAGACTTAGAAGTTGTTTTTGCAGCTGGCGGTTTTATATAAAAATGTTGAGGCCTAAAAACACCCTCAGAAGCCGGTGCTTGCTCAGCGGCTCCGGACCCATCAGAGGGAGAGACATCCGCGGGTTCAATACTCTGAGAATCTCGCGGCATACCGGACTCTGCATGGGTCTCGGTAGAAGCCTGCGACTCAAAAGTAGCGGGTATCAGGGGCTGCGAAAGCGCCTCACTGAGTACCGGCGACCTGTTTCCATTTCTTCATGTCCTCTGCATCTTGCTCTGTCATACCAACCACATGCATGTCCTCTCTCACCACATCCATAAACCTTGTCTTGGGCCTTCCTCTTTTCCTGTTACCTGGTAGCTTCATCCTTAGCATCTTTTTCCCAATATACTCAGCATCCCTCCTCAGCATATGTCCAAACCAACGTAATCGTGCCTCTCTGGCTTTGTCTCCAAATCTTTCAACCTGGGCTGACCCTCTAATATACTTATTCCTAATCCTGTCTACCCTCGTCACATCCAGTGCAAATCTTAACATCTTTAATTCTGCCACATCCAGCTCAAACTCCTGCCTTTTTGTCAATGCCACTGTCTCCACAACCCTCTTGTAGACCTTCCCTTTCACTCTTACAGGTACTCGTCTGTCACAAATCACTCGACACTCTTCTCCACCCACTCCATCCTGCCTGTACTCTCTTCTTCACCTCTCTTCCACACTCACCATTACTCTAAACTACTGACCCTAAGTATTTAAACTCATCCACCTTCGCCACCTCTACTCCTTGCATCCTCACCATTTCTCTATCCTCCCTCTCATTCACACACACATATTCTGTCTTAGTCCTGCTGACCTTCATTCCTCTTCTCTAGAGCACATCTCCATCTCTCCAGGGTAGTCTCCACCTGTTCCCTACTCTCACTACAGATCACAATGTCATCTGCAAACATCATAGTCCACGGGGACTCCTGTCTGATCTCATCTGTCAACCTGTCTATCACCATTGCAAATAAGAAAGGGCTCAAAGTTGATCCTTGATGTAACCACCTCCACCTTAAACGCATCCATCACTCCCACCGCAGACCTCACCGCTGTCACACTACCCTCGTACATATCCTGTACCACTCTTGCATACTTTTCTGACACTCCTGACTTCCTCATACAATACCACAACTCCTCTCTAAGCACCCTGTCGTATGCTTTCTCTAAGTCTACAAAAACACAATGCAACTCCTTCCGACATTCTCTACTTCTCAAACACTGAGCAAAGATCGCATCTGTAGTGCTCTTTCCTGGCATGAAACCATACTGCTGATCACTAATCATCACGTCCCTTCTTAACCTTGCTTCCACTACTCTTTCCCATAACTTCATGCTGTGACTGATCAATTTAATCCCTCTGTAGTTACTACAGCTCTGCACATTACCCTTATTCTTAAAAATCGGTACCAAAACACTTTCTCCATTCCTCAGGCATCCTCTCACTTTCCAAGATTTCATTAAACAATCTGGTTAAAAGCTCCACTGCCATTTCATCTAAACATCTCCATGCTTCTACAGGCAAGTCATCTGGGCCAACAGCCTTTCCATTCTTCATTCTCTTCATTGCTATCCTTACTTCCTCCTTGCTAATCCATTGTACTTCATGATTCACTATCCCTACATCATCCAAACTTCTCTCCCTCTAATTCTCTTCATTCATCAACCACTCAAAGTACTCTTTCCATCTCAACACACTCTCCTCGCTTGTGAGTATGTCTCTCTCATTATCCTTTATCACCTTTACCTGCTGCACATCTTTCCTAGCTCAGTCCCTCTGTCTAGCCAATCGGTACAGGTCCTTTTCTCCCTCCTTAGTGTCCAACCTTTCATACAACTCTTCATATGCCTTATCCTTAGCCTTCGCCACCTCTCTCTGCCATGCACCTCATCTCCTTATACTCCTGTCTACTTTATCTCTGACAATCCCACTTCTTTGCCAACCTCTTTCTCTGTATACTCTCCTGTACTTACGCATCCCACCACCATGTCTCCTTGTCGTCCGTCCTCTGTCTAGATGTGATTCCAAGCACCTTTCTAGCAGTCTCCCTTACTAGCTCTGCTGTAGTTACCCAGCTATTTGGTAACTCTTCACTGCATACAGTACAAATTAAAATCCTTATGAGGGATTTGCTTCCCACAAGTAATGCAATCATTAACTTTTACTGACATCAGTAAGGAGCAAGAAAAAGTTTCCCCAACGGGGTACTTAGCTTTAATTGAAGACTTCGGTTCTGAAACTCGAATGCAAAAATTTCAGGAGGCGGCCGACCAGCACTTGCTAACTGCTTCGGGCACCGTGCGGCAAGAAAGACTGAATAAAATGGCATCGGCTGCATGTTTTATACCCCTGAAGACCTGATATCATGGAAGAGGAGACAGCAACCGACGCAGGACCCAAGACTTTGTTATTCAGGCCGACTGAGGGTAACCTGCCAGCAGAATACCCAAATGTAATGACTGCAACAGGGAAACACGAAGAACATCTGATAATGCATAGATCCTGTCCTGAAATGTAGGTATTTCCTACCCGAGTCCCTGATAGGGATGTGCAGATGGGCTTCTTTTAGGTCTAGAGTGGCTAACCAGGTATGTTTGGGCAGCATAGGAAGAAGCTGCTGAAGGGTGAGCATTTGGAATTTTGGTACCATCAGGAAGGTGTTTAGAATGGAAAGATCTATGATTGGGCGCTAAGTGCCCTTTTTTCTAAGTACCAGGAAAAGTCTGGGATAAAACCTTGGCCTATCTGTTCTGCAGGGACAGGCTGAATTGCCCTCATGGAGAGCAGGGATTGAACTTGGTTTTGTGCCTCTGACCACTGGTTTGGAGGAACGTCTGGGAACCCTTTTGCGATTGGCAGAGTGTGGAAGTAAATTTTGTACCCCTGGGATACAACTCTGAGGACTTATCGGTCTTTGGTGATGGAGGTCCAGTTTTTTACATGATGGGCAAATTTTCCTCCTAGGGGCATGAGCAGGTGGGCAGAGGTGAAAAAAGTGGAGTTGAAAAATCATTGTGAATTCTTTCCATAACGGGGGGGGGGGGGTTAGCACTCCCTGCTTTAGAAGTGGAGGCACTCCACTGCTTAGATCTCTGCATACCCTGAGACTGTAATCTGGGGGGGGGGGGTTGTTTCCCCTGGGTCTATGGCCTTGAAGGGGCTGGAAAACACCAATGTTTTGATGGGCAATGCCTACTGAATCTAGGAGGCTGCACTTGCAAGAAATCTTTGACTGTCTGCATAGACTTGGCTATTTCTTCCATCTTTTTTAGAACCTCTTCTGCTTTGGTGCCAAACAGATTGTCCTTGCTCAAAGGAACATCTAGTAATTTTGATTTGACACTGTCTGGCAAGGTCTGCTCCTTAAGCCAAGCATGCCTTCTCAGTACAGAACCAATGACTACTACTGCCCTGCAAGATGCTTCTAGGCTGTCAAAGCCACAATGCAAAGTATGCTTGCTGACTTGGCTTGCAGAATGCATAAGCTCTTGTAATTCTTTATTTTCTGCACAGTCTGTAAAGGTAAATCATTTTTGCTTATTAAAGTCCATTATTGCTGGTATGAGAAACTGGCAATTCAATGCCCTTATGGCGAGAGTTGTAGAGGTGTATACTTTTTTACCCCATCTGTCTAAAGCTCGGGAATCCCTGTCCGAAGGGGTGGGATTCTTAGCTGTAGTTGCTTTTTTACCTTTAGGCCCCTGGGAAAGGACCTCTCGGTCAGCAGTTGGATTTTTGAAAAGAAATTTGAGAGAGTCAGGGACTCTGTGGTACCTGCCTGGTTTCCTGTACCAGGAGTTGGACTATATTCCATCATAAAGACATCTACAACATCCAGAACTGGAGGAATTGCTAAAGGTCTATGTTGTGGTAAATCAAAAAATTCTGAGTCTCTTTTTGGACTGAGGATAATCCTGGCATTCCTAGTGGAAATGCACTCAAAGTATGTAGGGTTTCACCAAAAGAAAAATCCTCTTGAGGGGAAGCAGAGGGAATGGATTCCTCTGCATCTGAATCCTTATAAGCAAATAAGGCATGTCTTCATATTCAGAAGTCTCAGAGTCGTCAGACTCTGTCGGTTAAAGCTGCTGAGGACAGGTATTTTCTTCTCTTAGCAGGGGAAAGCTGGCTTCCCCTAATCAGCATAATCAGGTCTTCTGCCATTTTAAGCATTTGATGTTGTAGCAAGGAAGCAGGTGCTTGAGGTTGGGTCATTTTTTTAGGTGTAGCTTGTACTCTTGGCCTTAGAAAGTCGGTAGTTTTAGACAGAACTGAAGACATGAAAGAGATCAGTTTGTGTCGAATATCGGCAATGCGAAGAACTTCCTCAGTAGCCAGTGAGTGCACAGCAGCTCCGGACCCATCCAAGGTAGACACATCTGCAGGTTCCGTAGTCAGAGTCTCGAGGCATACCGGACTCCGAACGGGTCTTGGTAGCAGCCTACGAATCCACTGATGAAGCAAACATCAGGGGCTGCGAAAGCGCATCACTGAGTACTGGCGAACTGTCGACAAGCTTAACGGAAACGTAGTCAGCAGTTTTGGACCTGTGTGGTCTCCATCTTTATCCTTGCGTTTTTTCTGAAGATCGGTAGTCGTATGGCATACAGAAGCCATTTCAGAAAACGGAGATTGAGAGCAAAAGTATTTAGCGACAATAAGGGCCCGACGACAAATAGTTTGGTAGTTGAACAAAGCACAAAACCGACAGCGAGGTACATCGTGGTCTGGGCCTAACTCTTTCTGATATCGGTTAGGGCAAGAAAAAAGGATCCCCAGTGGGGTACTTAGCTTTAGAAGACTTCAGGATGATTCAATTCGGAAACAAAAACTCGGGTAGCGGCCGACCGGCACTTGTGCGAACTGCTTCTGCTTCGGGCTCCTCGGCAAGAAAGACGGATGTAAAGGTGTCAGCTGCCTGTTTTTATACCCCTGATGACCTGACGTCAATCCTGAAGTGACAGCAACAGATGCAGAAATACTAAGTCTCTGTTATTCAAGCCGACTGAGAGCTACCTGCAGGCAGATAACCCAAGTGTGAAGACTGCAACAGTGAAACACGAAAAACTTCTTCCCCTTCCAAGAAATGCTGAAAGTGTCTACTCTCCAGGCAAGAGGTGAGTAGATCTTGATGCAGAAGATCTGCAGCTGTCTGTTCTGGGAAGGAGGCAAACAGGATTATTTGAGGAGTGCCTCAACGGTGGACTATATCCAGGAAGACTGCCCTGTCCAGCATCCATTTCTGTTGTGGGAAGGACGTCCTGCTCAAAGTCTTCCTGTTTGTTACCCTGCAAGGGGATGTAGGATGCCTGCAGGGACAGCTTGTGGCGAGAGGCTAGCTCCCATATCCGCAATGTTAGTCTGCACAGGAGATACGCTCTTGTCCCTCCCTGTTTGTTGAAATACCACATAACTGTGGTGTTGTCTGCAACTATTAGGAGCACACCTGGTAGTAGCAGGGAGCAGAAGGTTTACAGGGCCAAGAGAAAGTACAATTGTGTACACTTATAAATGTAGATGTTCAAGTGTAGTCCCTGTTGCAGTCATCACATATGGGTTATCTGCCTGCAGGTAGCCCTCAGTCAGCCCGAATTACCAGTCTTGGGATTTCTGCGTCAGATGCTGTCGCCTCTTACATGAAGTCAGGTCGTCAGGGGTATAAAACATGCAGCCGCCATTATATCAGTTTTTCTTGCCCCAGATGTCAGGAGCTCCCAAAATAGGAAGCAATTACACGGCGTGGAAAGTACAGTTTTGTACCTACCATAAATGTAGATGTCCGAACTGGATAGCATCTGCAGTCATAACAAGTGGGTTGTCCTGTCGTCAGGCAGCCCTGCAGTCGGCCGGATTCCAAAGTCCGGGTCCGGCTTCGGCTGATGTCGCACTCCACCCGACGTCATCTCTGTTGGTCTTCGGGTATAAAAGCATCAGCCGACGCCATTTTCCTCAGTGTTTCTTGCCCCAGATGCCAGTAGCCCTCTTGCAGGCTAAAATTTGGATAGATGCCAATGTTTCCAAATAGATAGAGGTAAACACAAAAATAAGCATATATGTACATATATACAAACAAATACACCATAAAGACTCCCCAACAGCTAGCTATTAGGAGGGTAAACACCCTAGGAGTACTACAGATGGGAAGGCGGGAGGGTAATCTTGACTGCAGATGCTATCCAGTTCGGACATCTACATTTATGGTAGGTACAAAACTGTACTATGTCCTTCATGGATGCATCTGCAGTCATAACAAGTGGGTAGAATACCATAGCCAACTAGGGCAGGAGGATAAAAGTAGATTATGGTGTGTTTAGGATCCCTTGCAGTACAGCAGTGGCAAATCCTGCTCGGGATCTGGAATATAGAGGCAAATTATAATGCTTGGCAAATGTATGCACGGAGGTCCAAGTAGCCGCCTCAATAATGTCTTTGGTTGCCACTCCTCGTAAGAAGGCTGTGGTAGTGGCTGTTGCCCTTGTAGAATGAGGTCTTATGTTCTGTGGAATTGGTTTTCCATGGAAGGAATAACAGTATCGTATGCAATTTCCTATCCATTTGGAGATTGTCTGTTTGGAAATAGCTTTTCCTTCCCTTCCTGTTGCATAGGCTACAAAAAGTTGGTCAGTCTTTCTGCTATTTTTGTTCTGTCCAAGTAGTAGCGTAGCTGTCTATGTACATCCAAGGTATGCAGTATTCTTTCCCTCTGTTTTGTGGGTTGGGAAAGAAGGTAGGTAGGTGGATTGCCTGGTTTAAAGATACTCTGGATACCACCTTGGGCATAAATGTAGGATTAGTCCTCATGGACACTATCTTGGTGGAAGATTAGGAAGGGTTGCACTGCCATTAAGGCCTGTAGTTCTGAAACCCTCCTTGCTGAAGTAATTGCCAGTAGGAAAGCAGTTTTCCATGACAGGTGTTGCAGGTCTGCTGTTGCTGCTGGTTCAAAGGGTGATAGTGTCAACTTTTCTAGCACAAAGTTTAAATCCCAAGCTGGTAATGGTGGTTTCCTTGGAGGTTTTACATTCTTGATTCCTCTGAGGAACTGCCTGAGCAAAGGGTGCGAAAAAACAGGTGGATCAAAGCTGTATTCTGCTGAAATAGCTGATGCATGTATCTTGATGGAGGAGTAGGACAGGCCTGAATGAAGAAGTTCGGCCAGATACTCCAGAATGTTAGGCATATCTATGTTTGACACATCTTTTCCTCTTTCCGTACTCCAAATGACAAACCTTTACCATTTTCCAGCATAGTTCCTTCTTGTTGAAGGTCTGCGTGCTTCGAGAATAATGTCTTTAACTCTTTGGGAAAGTTCTGGATTAGCTGCTGCTATGTGATGTTCCATGCAGTCAGTTGCAGCGTTTTTAGGTTTGGATGTATGATGCTGTAGTTGTTCTGAGTTAACATCAAAGGCATCAGGGGTATTGGCCACATATTGTTCCGAGACATGCTCTTCAGTAGTGGGTACCAGTGTTGTCTTGGCCAGTTTGGAGCTATCAGGATTATCCTTGGACGTTCTTCCTTGATTTTTAGTAGTACCTTGTGTATCAAAGGAAGAGGTGGGAATGCATATGCTGTTAGGCCTTTCCAGTTGAAGGAGAGTGAGTCCACTTTCCATGCTAGTGGGTGGAATGTCCTTGTGCAGAATTTTTTTTGAGCTGGTGATTGAGAGGTGATGCGAATAGGTCTATCTGTGGCATTCCCCATTTCTTTGAGATGGTCTTGAAGATGTCCGGTGCTGCTTCCATTTGTGGGCATCACAAGTGGTTCTGCTTAATATGTCTGCTAGAGTATTGTCTTTCCCCGGTACAAATATTGCCTGTAACTGAATGTTGTAGCTGAGTGCCAGGGTCCACAGTTCCAAGGTCATTCTGCATAGGGGGTATGAATGAGTGCCTCCCTGTTTGTTGATGTACCACATGACTGTGGTGTTGTCTGTCCTTATCAACTGGCCCTCTTTGAGGAATGGTTTGAACTTTTGGATTGCCAGTTTTACTGCCAGCATTTCTTTTAGATTGATGTGTAGGTGAAGTTGATCCTGTGTCCACAATCCTTGCACGCATTTGTCCAGCATGTGGGCCCCCCATCCTAGGTCTGAAGCGTCTGTTGTGATGGTCTGGCTTGGTTGACATCTGTGAAAGGGTAGGCCTGGGTTTGACTGGCATGCCTGAGCCCACCATAGGAACTCCTGTTTTAAGCATGGAATTAGTGGGATTTCTGTTTCTAGACTGTGTCTGTGTTGGGACCATAAATTCTTTAGGTACTACTGTAGTTTCCTCATATGTAGTCTGGCAAATGGGACCAAGATTATGCATGATGCCATGAAGCCCAAGGCCTGCAGAACTTTTCTTGCTGTTAACTTGTTCAGTTTTGTTAGTGCCAAGAAGTAAAGAGGAAGTTCTTTTGTTTTTCTGTAGTCAGGAATGCCATTTGTTGTACTGTGTCCAATTCCGCGCCCAAGAATGTCCTTGTTTGGGATGGTATCAGCCTTGACTTTTGTAAATTGACTGTGTATCCCAGTCCTTGTAGCAAGTAAATGACCCTTTGTAAATCTGTTGTCAGCTTGCTTTTGTTGTCCCCTTGTAGTAGGCAGTCGTCCAGGTATGGATAAATTTGAATTCCCTGTAGTCTGCAATGGGCGATTACTGATGCCAGGCATTTTGTGAATACTCTGGGCGCAGTAGATAAGCCAAAGGGCAATGCTGAGAATTGATAGTGCTCTGATCCTGCAAGAAATCTGAGGTATCTTCTGCAGATTGGTCGAATGGGGACGTGCAGGTATGCCTCCTTGAGATCTAGAGTTACCAGCCAAGACTCCTTGCCCAGCATGGGAAGAAGTTGCTGTAGGGTCAGCATTTTGAATTTTGGGACAATGATGTATGTATTTAAGGTGGACAGGTCGAGAATTGGTCTCCAACTTTTTTCCTTTCTTGGAACTAGGAATAGTCTGGAATAGAACCCCTTTCCTTGTTCTGCTGTTGGTACTCTTTCCACAGCTCTCATGTTTGCTAACTCCATTATCTGGCGTAGAGCCTCTGTTTTTTGATTTGGAGGTAGATTTGGCATTCCTCTTTTGACTGGTAGAGTGTGGAAGTGAAACCGGTAACCTTGATCTATGGTTTGTAAAATCCACTTGTCTTTTGTTATGTAGTGCCAGTTCTTTGAAAATAAGGTTAACTTTCCGCCTAGAGGAGCTGCTATTTGTTCCCGGGTAGGCGGAGTTAGGATTAAGTCACTGTGGTTGTGCTGATGTAGTGGCAGTGGTTGTGTCTGTGCCTCTGTTGTTACCTTGCCACTGTCGTCCTCTGTAGGCCCCTCCTCTGGATTGGTTTCTGCCTCTGGAACGTCTATTCCTGCCCCTTTGAAATTTTTTGGAGTCAGGAAAGGACCAATTTTTGGCAGGCCAGTTCCTGCTAAACCTTGGGGGTTGAACCTGCAAGAAATCTTTGACAGTTTGAACAGATTTTGCCTTTTCTTCCATTTTCTTCATAACCTGCTGGGCAGGTGTACCAAACAAACTTGTCTTGTCCATAGGAGCATCTAGCAACTTAGCTTTAACATGATCCGGTAAAGCTTGTTCCTTTAGCCATGCATGCCTTCTTATCACTGTGCCTGTCATGGCTGATCTAAATGAAGCCTCCAGTGCATCATAGCCACATTTTAAGGAATGGTTGCTAACTTGTTGTATGTTATTTACCATCTCTAATACATATTTCTTATCAAGAGATTCATCAGTGGTTAGTTTTTAGTTAACTGATCAAGCATAAACTCTTGGTATTGTATCATGTGAAACTGACAGTTTAAAGCTCTAGCTGAGAGAGTAGCTGAAGTGTAGACCTTTTACCCCATCTGTCTAATGACCTTGCTTCCCTTTCAGAAGGAATAGGGTTTTAGCTGTGGTCATGGCTACTGCCTTGGGACCCTGGGATATAGTTTCTGGGTCTGCAAGAGGGGCCTTGTAAAGGTGGTGATGAGTATCTGGCACCCTGTAAAATCTGTCTGGTTTGGCAGGGGCTGGGGTAAAGAGTCTGGAGCGGAGCAAACATCATTGAAAGCATCATCCACCACAGAGAGAACAGGAGGTATAGCCAAGGGCCTGTGCTGTGGGAGGTGCAGAAAGGTCCTAAGTCTTTTCTGGAGTCTGAAAAATCCTGTTGCTGCCATTGGAACTGTTCTCGCATGGCATGCAAGGTTTCCCCAAAGGAGAATTCTTCTGGTGGGGAAGCAGCTGGAATGGATTCTTCAGCATCAGAATCTTCAAAATTGGAGAAGGGAGCCTCTGGCTGGTCAGTTATGTCTGATTCATCAGCAGAATCATCAGAAGACACTGGCTCAGGGGGCTCTGCCCTAGGTCTCTTCTCTGGGGGCTGAGAGGCCCTGTCTGGGTGAGAGTGAGATCCTCTAATTAAAGAAATTAAATCTTCTGCCAAAGAAAGCATTTGAGAACTAGAAGAGGGCCTGGATGTGGGGGGTTTAACAGGCACTGATTTAGTAGTCTTGGCTGCTTTAGCCCTGGCGAAGGCCTTAATGGACATGGCTGCTGGAGGCCTAGCAGCACCACGTGCTGGGGTAGAGACATCCAAGGGGATGGTGTCTGATAAGTCAACCACCGTAGTGGGTACAATTTCTGAGGTCGATTCAAGAGTTGTAGCAGGGGCCTCAGTTGTAAGAATAGGTTCAGCTGTACTTTGATCAGT
Organism: Protopterus annectens; assembly: GCF_019279795.1. NCBI lineage: Eukaryota > Metazoa > Chordata > Ceratodontiformes > Protopteridae > Protopterus > Protopterus annectens. Next base: position 329,264,325 of record NC_056738.1, on the reverse strand, counting down.
TTTCTCTGTTTCGCCGAAACCGAGACACTCATGGTTTGCTTTACCGTGGTTTCGGCCGAAACCGCGGACCGCGAGTGTCGGTCTTTATCTTTGCGTTTTTGGTAAATTGGGTAGTCGGAGGATCCGGCGGCATAATGTACGCAAAATCAGTACCGAAAAACTGTTCTGCAAACTCCGACCGGCGCCTAAGCGTTCGTCGGTTGAAAGAGGCACAGGCCGAACAGGCTGCTACGTCGTGGGCTGGGCCTAAACAAGGCAGACAGTAAGAGTGGAAATCTTTATGAGGTATTTGTTTCCCACAGGTTAAACAATTGTTAACTTTTTCTGACATCGGCTGAGGCAAGAAAGAGTCCCCAATGGGGTACTTAGCTTTAGAAGTCTTCGAAGTAGTATTCGGTAGAAGTAATCTCTGGATCCGACCGACCGGCACTTGCGAACAGCTTCTGCTTCGGGCGCCGCGCGGCAAGAAAGACTGAGGAAAATGGCGTCGGCTGATGCTTTTATACCCGAAGACCAACAGAGATGACGTCGGGTGGAGTGCGACATCAGCCGAAGCCGGACCCGGACTTTGGAATCCGGCCGACTGCAGGGCTGCCTGACGACAGGACAACCCACTTGTTATGACTGCAGATGCATCCATGAAGGACATCACCTCCAGTAAAAAGTAAATACCATTGCCATAAGATACGGCCAAAAAAGAGGATAGGTACAAGTATTGAAAAATCAGGCAGATGAAAGGAGGGTAACCAGGACTGCAACAGTAAATACACTCGAACATCTGCATTTATGGTAAGTGTACACAACTGTACTATGTTCTTCACGTTTCACTGTTGCAGTCATCACACTTGGGTTGACTCCCAAAGCTGAGGAAGGGTGGAGGCAGTCATGAAGTATTAGGGCTGGCTAGCAGGCCTTCTAAGACTACTGTAGCAAATCCAGCTCTGGATTTAGAAGAGATAGTTAAGTGGTAATATGCCTTGTGAAGGTGTGTACTGAACTCCAGGGTTGCAGCTTCCAGGATGTCCCTGGTAGGGACTCCACTGAGAAGTGCTGTTGAGGTAGCCCTAGTGGAATGGGTTCCATTTTCCATGGTGCTTGTAGCAGAAATGGATGCAATGTGCTATCCATTTGGAAATGGTTTGCTTTAAAATGGCCTTGCCCTCTGCCCCTGTAGCCAAGCTAACTAGCAGCTGGTCAGATTTTCTGAACTGTTTAGTCCTGTCAAGGTAGAACCTAAGCTGTGTGCATGTCCAAAGAGTGCAGGATCCTTTCCCCCCCTTATTCTGATGATTAGGAAAAAAGCATGGTAAATGGATGGATTTGTTTAAAGCCATACTGGATACCACCTTGGGCATAAAAGATGGGTTAAGTCCTGAAGGAAACCCTGTCCGCATGGAAGATAATGAAGGGTTCCACAGCCATAACGGCCTGCAACTCAGACACTTCTTGCTGAAGTGATGGCTAGAAGTAAGGCTGTTTTCCAAGAGAGTAATTTTAACTCTGCTGTAGCAGCAGGCTCAAAAGGGGGAAGCGTGAGCATCTCTAGTACAAAGTTAAGGTCCCAGGCAGGAGTGGGAGCTCTCCTCATACATCTTAAATTGTTAGCTCCTCTCGGGAACGGTTTGACCACAGGGTGAGAGAAGAGGGGTGGTTCAGTATTGTAATCAGCTGAGATGGCAGAGGCATGTATCTTAATGGATGAGAATAGACCTTTGTGGAGAAGCTCTGCTAGATAATCTAGGATTTGAGGTAAGGTGGGCACGGCTGTGTCCTTACCCAGAGACTGTCTCCAAGAACAGTATCTTTTCCACTTTTCTGCAAAGAATTTCCTAGTACTAGGCCTCCTGGCCTCAAGGATGACATCCAGCACCTGTTTGCTGAGGGCTGCTGGTGATTTATTCAGGGAATAAGCCAGGCTACTAAGTTCAGGGTTTGCAGCTGAGGATGCAAAATCTGTCCCTCCTGCTGGGACAGCAGAGAGGGGGTCTGATGCAGGTGCCAGGGTGGCACTGTCAGACGGTGTAAATGTGGGTGCCAGTCTGGTGCAATAAGGATTGCCCTTGGCCTGTCCTGTTTGATCTTGAGTAGTACCTTTGAGAGGAGGGGCAGCGGGGGAAAGGCATAGATTGAGAGGTTTTCCCATGTAAAGGATAGGGCATTCACTTTCCATACTTGGCTGTGGGGAGTACTGGTGCAAAATTTGCTCAATTGATGGTTCCGGGGGAAGCAAACAGGTCCACCTCTGGTGTCCCCCACCTGTGGATTAGAAGCTTGAATATTTTGGGTTCCAGTTTCCACTCATGTGGGTCCAGTAGATTTCTGCTTAAGTCGTCTGCCAGTCACTTTTGCTTGCCTGGCAGGAATTGAGCTTGCAGGTGCACTTGGTTCCTCAAGGCTGCGTACCACAGAGCCATGGCTAACCTGCAGAGTGGGTAGGAATAAGATCCCCCCTGCTTATGTACATGACTGTGGTGTTGTCTGTCTATCAAGAGTTGTCCTGGAAGGATAAGGTATTTGAAGGCTGTCAGTGCATTCTGTGCAGCTAACATTTCTTTTTTGATTGTTATGCAGGTGCATTTGTCCTGGGCTCCATTTGCCTTGAATGTATTTTCCTGCCATGTGAGCCCCCCATGCATAGCCTGATTAGTCTGCTGTCAGGGTTTGGGTGGCAGGGGGTGAGTGAAAGGGAGTCCCCTGTTGTGGTTGCAAGCCTCTGCCCACCAAAGGAACTCTGTCCTTAGGCAAGGAATGATCGGAATCACTGTTTCCAGGTCCCGAGAATGTTGACGCCAGAGACTTTAAAGTACCACTGAAGTTTCTGCATACTTGCACATGGAATTAGGAGAATGCATGAGGCCATGAACCCTAGAGCTTGCAGTATTTTTCTTGCAGAGAGCTGGGTTTGCGTGGCCAGTAGTTTGAAGTTATTTGTCAAATAAACCTGCTTTAGTGAATAATGCCACCTGAGAAGTTGTATTCAAGCTTTCTCCCAAGAATACACTTTCTTGGCTGGGTACCAGATGTGATTTCTTTGTGTTGATGGTATACCCCAGAGAAGTTAGGAGTCTCTTTACAAATCTCAGGTGCTGAAGTAACAATTCCTGACTGTCCACCTGAATCAGCCAATCGTCCAAGTATGGGTAAATTTGAATGTTTCTCTGCCTGCAGTATGCAATGGCACAGTAGATAAGCCAAAGGGAAGTGCAGAGAATAGATAGGGCATAGAGCCAGTCCTGAAACAGATATTTCCTGCAAGTCTAGGGTGGCCAGCCAGGAGTCCATGGCTAGCATAGGCAGCAGCTGTTGGAATGTAAGCATTTTGAACTTTGGTACCACCAGGAAGGTGTTGAGAATTGAGAGATCCCAAGATAGGGTGCCAAGAATTTTCTTTTTCTGGGCACCAGAAACAGTCTGGAGTAGAAACCCTGTCGCCTTTGCTCTATTGAAACAGGTTGAATAGCCCTGATACTGAGAAGTGAAAGTACTTGCTTTTGGGCATCTTCCCATTGGTTTGGGGAAAGGTCTGGCAATCCGCTTGGGGTTGGCAGCGAATGGAAATAGAATCTGTATCCCTGGGATACAATGGTTAAGACCCAACAATCCTGGGTAATGTATTCCCAGTTTTGTGCATGCAGGGCGAGTTTTCCTACTAGAGGTGCAAGTACTTGGGCATGGTTGGGAAGGATGCAGAAGTCATTGTGAACTTTTTTCATAAGGGGGTGGCTTACCACTTCCTGTTTTTGAGATGGGAGCACTCCATTGTTTAGATCTCTGCATACCCTGAGACTGTAGTCTTTGTGGTCTGTTACCCCTGGGTTTGGACTGAGGCGGCCTGGGAGTGACTGGAAAGGACCACTTTTTCGAAGGCCAGTGCCTACTGAATTCTAGGTGGCTGTACCTGTAAGAAATCTAACAGTTTGCATAGATTTAGCTTTTTCCTCCATCTTTTTAAGAACAGCTTCTGCTTTTGTGCCAAACAAACATTCTTGATTTAATGGAGCATCTAGTAATTTTGCTTTGACATGGTCTGGCAAGATTTGTTCCTTCAGCCAAGCATACCCTCGCAGAACAGACCCAGTGACAGCAGCCCTGCAAGATGCATCAAAGGCATCAAAACCACATTGCAAAGTATGTTTACCAACTTGGTTTGCAGAATGCATTAACTCTTGTAAATCTTTATTTTCGGCACAATCAGGAATCAACATTTCTTGTTTAATTAGTTCCATAATATGCTGCTGGTACTTCAACATGTAAAACTGGCAGTTTAAAGCCTTGATGGCAGGAGTTACAGAGGTATACACCTTACCCCATCTGTCTAAAGCCCTAGAATCCCTGTCCGAAGGGGTAGGGATTTTGGCTGCAGTAGCCTTAATACCTTTAGGTCCCTGGGAAATAGTCTTTGGATCCACAGTAGGATTTTTAAAGAGAAATTTGTGAGAGTCAGGTACTCTGTAGTATGTCAGGCTTTCTAGGAGCTGGGGGTAAAGTATCAGGGGAAAGACTTGATTCCATGAAGACATCTACAATATCCAGGACAGGGGGTACAGCTAGAGGCCTGTGCCGAGGCAAGTCTAAAAATTCTGAGTCTCTTTTTTGACTAAGGGTAGTCCTGGCATTCCCAGCAGAAATGCTCTCTTAGGGTATGCAAAGTTTCACCGAAAGGAAGGTCCGCTGGAGGGGAGGCAGAGGGAATGGAATCCTCTGCATCTGAATCCTCATAGGTGGATAAGGGTATGTCCTGGTAATCACAGGTGTCAGAGTCATCGGACTCATGGTCTGTAGAATCCGAAGGAAAAATCAATTATTTTGTCTTTTAGAGGGGGAAGGCTGGCTTCCCCCAATTAAAGTAATAAGGTGTTCAGCCATTCTAAGCATTTGTTTCTGAGACATGGGAGTTTGAGAATGTGCTTTAGTCATCTGTTTCCTAGGGGTAATGCAAACTCTGGGCCTGAGAAATTTTGTAGTTTTAGGCAAAAACGAAGTAATCTGTTTAATACGAACATCAGAAGGCCTAAACACACCCTCAGAAGCCGGGGCCTGCACAGCGGCTCCAAACCCATCCAAGGTAGAGACATCCGCAGGTTCCATAGCTGAAGCGTCTTGCGGCATACCGGACTCCGTACAGGTCTCAGTAGAGGCCTGCGAATCTGTAGAAGCGGATATCAGGGGCTGCAAAAGCGCCTGAATACCAGCAGACTGGGGACTAGCTTAACGGAAGCGTCATCGGCAAGTTTGGACATATGTGATCTGTCTTTATCCTTACGTTTTTTCGGAAGATCGGCAGCCAGAAGGCTTAACGAAGCCATTTCGGAAAACAGAGAATGAGAGCAAAAGAATTTAGCAACAAAAGATAGCCCAATAATGAATAGTTCGGGTGTTGAACAAGGCATAAAAACAGACAGCTAGGAATGTTGTGGTCTGGTCCTAAGCAGGTGACGCAGTAAGAATGGAAATTGGAGGTATTTGCTTTCCACAGGCAAGACAATTGTTCCTTTTTTCTTGCTCTAACTAATGTCAGAAAAAGTGATCTCCAACGGGGTACTTAGCTTTAGAAGACTTCAGGTTTGAAACTCGAAAAACAAAAATTTCAGGTAGCGGCCAACCGACACTTGTGAACTGCTTCGGGCACCCGCACGGCAAGAAAAGCTGATGTAATGGCGTCGGCTGCATGTTTTATACCCCTGACGACCGGATGTCATGGAAGAGTGACTGCTTCAGATGCAGAAATCCCAAGACTAGTATTTGGGCCGACTGAGGGCTACCTGCGGGCAGATAACCCAAGCGTGATGACTGCAACAGTAAAACACGAAGAAAGAATAGTTGTGCAAAATCTTACCATAACCATAGATATCTCTCTCTGCCATGTTGCAGTATTCTTGGTGTGGGATTTCCTGCCTTCAGGCAACCTGTACATCGGCTCCTATACAAAAGCTTCAGCTGCAAGGGATGTCACATGTAGGGCCATAAACCAGGGACCCTGTGTGTGACATCTGCACACACAATCCTCAGAACTTGAAGCTAAGCAGGTAAAGTAGATGGCCCAACAGGATAGGCTGCCAAAGTTGACATGTATAATGCCCCGGGTCTCTTCTGTAACAGATAGAGGCATCAGGGAGCAGTTAGACTGGTAGAGTCCGTGAGGGGGAATGGTGGGTGGGAAGGAATACTGCAACATGGAAGAGAAGGACATCTATGGTGATGTTAAGATTTTACACAACTATTCTAGGTCTTTCTATTCCTATGTTGCAGTATTCTTGGTGTGGGAGAGTACCACAGCTTAGTTTGATGAAAGGGTGGCAGATGCCGAAGATGATTCCAGAAAGCCTTGTAAAATTGCCCTGGCAAATCCTGTGCGTGCTTTGGAAATTTGGTCCAGTTTGTAATGTTTGGTGAGTGTGCATAGTGGACCATGTAGCTGCTTCCATAATGGAAGCAGAGTCCATGCCTTTTTGGAAGGCCTTGGAAGTGGCCACTGCTCTTGTGGAGTGTCATAACCCCAACTGGAGGGATTTTTCTATGGTGCGAGTAGCAGAAAACAATTGCCTTTCTAATCCAGGATGCAATGGTCTGTTTGGTGACTGCCTTGTCCAATGCCCTGGGGTGGAAAGATACAAAGAGTTGTTTGGATTTCCTAATGTCTTTAGTCTTGTCCAGGTAAAATCTCAGCTGCCTGCGGACATCTAGGCAGTGGAGTATCCTCTCTCCTTGGTTAGTGGGAGAGGGGAAAAACTGGGTAGGTGAATGGATTGATTTAGAGATAAGTCACTGACTACCTTGGACATGAAGGAAGAGTTAGTTCACTTTTCATAGGGACAGGGTCACTCTGGGGTGTAAGGTGAGCATGCCATTAAAGCTTGCGGCTCGGAAACCCTCCTGGCAGAGGTAATAGCCACTAACAGTACTGTTTTCCAAGTACAAAACTGTAGAGGCGCTGTATTAGCCAGTTCGAAAGGGGGCTGGGTGAGTTTTTCCAGGATGAAGTTCAGGTCCCATGGAGGAGGGATAGGCTTCTTAGGTGATCCGATGTGTAAGACACCTTTAAGAGTTTCACATGTAGCCTGGCTAACAAGGGAGGATCTAGAGGTAAGCAGGCTGATAATGTGGAGTGGTGCCACTTTCACTGATGAATAGGAAAGTCCACCCTTTATAAGCCGACACACATATGAAAGGACTTGGGGGTGTGAGCCTCATAAGGGGTCCCTTTCCTGTCCCAGATACCACTGAGTAAATCTTTCCCATTTAGCAAGGTATGATTTTCCAGTAGTGGGTTTCTTGGCCTCCCTCAGGACTGATAGCACGTCCTCTGAACAGTGGTGTCTGAATGGGGTTAGTAATTTATCACAAACAGTCAGGGATAGCATTTGCAAGTGTGGGTGTAGGACTGTTCCTTTCTCTTGTGTCATAAGGTCCACCTTGTGGAGCAACTTGCAGTGACTGACCTTGGCTAAATTGTATAGAAGGGGGAACCAGTGCTGCCTTGGCCCAGTAGGGGAGTCACTAGCAAGAATTGTGGTTTGTCCTTCCTGATTTTCAGGACTTTCTGAATCAGAGGGAAGGGGGAGGCATACAGGAACTTTCCCTCCCAGTTGAAACTGGAGGCATCTGCTCTCCATGCTTGGGGGGAGTAAGTCTTTGTGCAGAAGGTCTGCAGTTGCCTATTCTTGGGGGGAGGCAAACAGGTCTACTTGTGGAGTGCCCCACCGGTGGACTATGTCTAAGGAAGACCATCCTGTCCAGCATCCATTTGTATTGTGGAGAGGATGTTCTGCTCAGGAGGTCTGCTTGCTTGCTTGTCCTGTGAAGGGATGTAGCTGGCTTGCAGGGATATGATGTGCTGGGATGCTAGGTCCAAAATAAGTAGGGCTAGCCTGCACAATTGGTATGCCTTGGTACCTCCCCATTTGTTGATGTACCACATTACAATGGTATTGTCCGTCACCATCACAAGAGGACCTGGTAGGAAGGTTTGCAGCGCTAAAAGAACTGCTGTCATCTCCTTTACATTGATGTGTTTGGTTTTCATGGGTGGTTGCCACTGTGCTTGGACTCAAGAGTGCAAGGTGGCTCCCCAACCTAAATCTGACGCATCTGTATGCAATATTTGTGTGGGGGTTGCAGTGGAAGGCCCAGGTTTAGTTTTACTTGTTGGATCCACCAAATGATTTCCTTCTTTAAACAGGGAAGAAGGGGAATAACTTGTTCCAAGTGATTCTGGTGGTGTGACCAGATATTTTTGAGGTACCACTGCAGTTTTCGCATATGCATTCTGACCAATGGTAGCATTTGGGTGGTTGCTGCCATCAATCCCAGGAGATGACGGAATTGCTTTACAGTGACCGTCTGGGGAGGACAAGACTTCCTGGAAGTGGGAAGCTAGAGACAGAACCTTGTCCTGTGGGAGAAAGGCTTTCATTCGGTCTGTATTGATTCTGCAACCTAGGAATATCTTGTCCTTGTCTAGGTTCAGGGAGGACTTCTTGAGGTTTGGGGTGAATCTTAGGCTTTGTAGAAGGGACAGTGAAGTGTAGAGGTCTTAAAAGGGAATCTTCTGACTGCGCCAGGATAAGGATGTCTAGCAGATATGGGTAAATCTGGATTCCTTGGGTCCTGCAGAAGGCAATGGCTGGGGCTAGGCACTTTGTAAACCCTCTTGGGGCAGTGGATAATCCAAAGGACAAGGCCATAAATTGGAAGTGAGAGGATGGGCCAGAGAAACGCAGGAAACATCTGTCTGAGGCCCTGATAGGAATGTGCAGGTAAGCATCTTTTAGGTCGAAGGTGACCATGAAAGCATTTGAGGGTATGAGGGGCAAGAGAGTGGGAAGTGAAGGCATTTTGAAGGATGGTATCTGCAGGTAAAGGTTTAGGAAGGAGAGATCCAAAATGGGTCTAGAGGGGCCGTCCTTTCGAGGGACCAGGAACAGACGGGAGTAGAATCACTTTCCTTCTTGCCCTGTGGAAACAGGCTCTGTTGTGCCTTGTTGTTGCAGGTCTGACAGAATTTGTGGAAGGAGAGAGCATTGGTTTTTTGGGGGAAATGGAATGCCTATCCAAGGGGGAATGTGTTTCTAGAACAGGAAGTATCCTTTTTGAATAATGGTTAATACCCATTGGTCTGTGGTGATTTCCTGCCAGAAGGGGAAACAGTGGGTAAGGCGAGCTGAGAGGGGCAGATGAGCAAGGCAGTCACACATTATTGGGACCTCCTCAGTCCTGAAAGGACTGTCTAGGTTGTGGAGGTGGGCCTGGATAAGGAATGTCTTCTAGTTCCTCTTCTGGGTCTGGAGGAGGAGGAGGCAGTAGAATGCGGGTTACGCCTAACAAAGGTAGTCTTAGCTGGGTAGTTCCTATAAAATTTGGGTACAGGGGATACCAGGAGATGTTTAACGCCCTGTAACTCTCTGCTTTTTTCTTTCAGATTCTTAAATAGGTCTGCAGATTGTTTTCCAAAGAGGACGTTGCGATCCAGGGGCGCATACAAGATTTTGGACTTTAGGTCATCTGGCAGATTTTGTAATCTAAGCCAAGAATATCTCCTAAGGACAGATGCTGACGCTGCAGAGCGAGCAGAAGCTTCTGCAGAATCGTAGCTGCATCTTAGAGAGTCTAGCCACTTGCAGTACTAAGGATAATTTGGAGGAGATGTCTGTTTTAATGGGACTGTCAGGAATAGAAGTCAACATAGAGGTGGCTTGGGATACTAGGTCCAGGGCATATTTGGTCATGTGTGTTTGACAGTTAATGGCTCTGAAGGCCAAAGTGGAGGAAGTGTACACATTCTTGCCTATTCATTCCATGGATTTGCTATCTTTATCCTTGGGCAAATGGGAGGCAGGAGGTAGCAACCTAGACTGTTTATCAGGGGCAGGGGCAATCACTGCTGGGTCTGCTAAATGTGGCTTTATGAGGAATTTGTGTTCCTCTGGCACCTTGTAGAAGCTGTCTGGGCGCTTAGGTGCAGGAGACTGAGTCAGGAGTTCTAGAGGCTGCAGTAAATGCATCCAAGTATGCAGCAAGAATGGGGGGGGGGGCAGCTGAAGGGGAGGGGGACTCCACTTGCAGCAGTTCAAAGCATCTTTTTGGGATTTGTCATCTGAGAAGTATCCCATTTGAAGTAGTCTTTCATTTTGGTGATGGTTTCACCAAATGTAATGTCTTCAGGAGGAGAATCTGCTTCCACAAAATCCTCATCAGGAGAGTAATATTCCTTGGGAGAAGCAATCTAGGATGCATGAGAGATGGATTAATCCGAGGAAGAGTAGGTAGATTCATGTTCGCCTTCTTCCTCAGGGAGGGGGACCATAGGAATAGAAGCAGCAGAGGCAGGCCTAGGGCTTAGCAGAGGCAATGTAGTTGCTGGTGAGGCAGAAGGCCTGCATAAGAGAGGAGGTGAAGGCCTCCCAGTCCGAAGGGGCTTCAGAAGCAGGTGAAATAGGTTTAGTTTTCTGCTTCTTTTTGGTTGCAGTCTGTCTAGAGCTGGGCAGTGTCTGTATCAGAGGTCTGGATCCCGGTTGAATGACCCCCAAATCTGGTACCTCATCGACAGGTGGTGTCTGGGAAAGCTCCGTGGACATGCTGGACGTCAGTTGCGTAGCAGCCTCTGAGAGGGAGGGTGACGGATCCACCAAACTCTCAACTCCTATATCGGTAGATGGTGGGGCGGCAGGCGAAGTCCTAGGCATATTGGCCTTCTTACACAAAGGTTCATGGGTGGCCTCTGAAGCAGGATCCATCCTGAGAGCCAGCCGTTTGAGGCACTGGTTTTCTAAGTAAAGGTTTAGAGCTGCCAAACAGCTACATAAGGTCTTGGGCACAAAAGATTTACAAATAGGGCAGGCGTTATGGTCATGTTCCCAGCCTAAGCAGAAAACGCATTAGTCATGGGCATCCTTTATGGGGAACCTGGCACCCATAATGGCACTTTCCCTTTTTACCTGACATCAGCTCAAAGCTACAACAACCAAGCCTAAGCAATACGAAAGATTGGTAAAATATTAGAAATGCAAAAAACCCAACGGGTTATTTATCTATAATAGAGTTGACGTCTCTAGAGTGATTGTAAGACACAAAGTCGTCTGTGGCTGAAAAGTTCTGAGGATTGCGCGTGCAAATGTCACACATAGGGTCCCTGGTTTATGGCCCTACGTGTGACGTCCCACGCAGCTGCAACAGCCAAGCTGAAGCTTTTTTTATAGTAGCCGATGTACGGGTCACCTGAAGGCAGGAAATCCCACACCAAGAATACTGCAACATAGGAATAGGAGGACATCATCTGCTGTCATTTCTCTCACATTGATGTGTTTAGTCTTCAGTGAAGGGTGCCATGCTGCTTGAACCCTGTAGGATGCTAAGGTGGCTCCCCAGCCAGAGTCTGATGCATCTGTATGCATTACCTGATTTGGAAGTAGGGGCTGAAGGGGAAAGCTGGGATTGAGCTGTACTTGTTGAATCCACCAGTGGACTTCTGCCTTTAGGCAGGGTAAATGTGTGATTTCTTCTTCCAGTGGATGCTGGTGTTGGGACCAAATGCTTTTTTAGATACCACTGTAGCTTCTGCATATGCAATCTGGCAAATGGAAGCATATAGATGGCTGCTGCCATAAGGCCCAGGGTCCTTTGGGAATTTCCTTGCAGTGAGTACATGGGTGCAAGCAGGGCTTTGAAATGGGAGGTCAGAGAGCTGACCGTCTTGGGGTAGAAAAGCCTTCATTAGGTCTGGGGATTAAGGAATACTTTGGGAGGTTGAGGATAAACCCCAGGTTTTGAAGGAGGGACATAGTGAATACCGGATGGGCATAAAGGATTTCTTTGCAGTCTGCCAGGATCAGGATGTCGTGCAAGTAAGGTTAAATCTGAATTCCCTGTGTTCTGCAATGGGTCAATGGCAGGTACCAGGCATTTTGTGAGTACTCTGAGGGCAGCGGACAGACCAAATGGTAAGGCAGTAAATCAGAAATGAGAGTCCAGAGAAACGTAAATATTTTCTGTGGGAGTGTGGTATGGGAATGTGCAAGTAAGCATCTTTTAGGCCCAATGTGGCCATGAAAGCCATGGAAGGTATGAGAGGAAGGAGGCTTGGGAGTGACAGCATTCTGAAGGTGTGCACCTGTAAGAACAGATTTAGGAAGGAAAGGTCTAGAATAGGTCTCCATGGTCAGTCTTTTTTGGGGACCAGGAACAGTCTAGAGTAGAAGCCTTTTCCTTCCTGTGCTGAGGGCACAGGTTCTACGGTATCCAAGTTTAGAAGGACTGTCAGGGCTCGTGGCAAAAATGCCTTTGATTTCTGGGGGAAAGGGAATTTTTCTTAGGGCTGGAAAGTAAGTAACCTTTATGGAAGATGGCCAAGACCCATCTGTCTGTAGTGATAGCTTTCCAAAAGGGCAGGCAGTGAGACAGATGGGGAGAGTGGGGTAGGGGGGCAAGGCAGTCACCCACTGATGGGGCCTCCTCTGTCTTGAAAGAGCTGCCTAGGGGGAGGCTGAGGGGCAGCTGCTCTGGAAGAGGTTGGTAGTCTTGTATCTCTTCTAAGCCTGGAAGAGGCAGATCCAGCAGGGGCTGGGTTACGTCTGACAAACTTGGCCTTGGCCAGGTAGTTCCTATAGTATTTGAGGAGGGGGACACCAATAAATGTTTTATGTCTTGTAATTCCTTAGTGTTTTCCTGCAGGTTCTTGAACAGATCTGTAGATTGTTTTCCAAAGAGGAAATTGGGGTACAGGGAGCATCCAAGATCTTAGACAACGTCCTCTGGTAGGTGCTGAAGTCTAAGCCAGGAATATCTCCTGAGAAGAGGCAGATGACGCAGAGCGAGCAGAAGCCTCAAGCTGCATCATAGCTGCATCTGATACAGTGTCTAGCTACTTGGGCAGCCAGAGAAAGTTTTAAAGAAATGTCAGCTTTAGGAGGGGCAGTCAGGAGTACTGGCTAGTAAGGTGGCAGCTTGAGAGACCAGGTCTAAAGCAAATTTGGTCATAACAGTTTGATAGCTGATGGCTCTAAAAACCAAAGTGGAAGAGGTGTAGACCTTCATACAAATTCTATCCATAGATTTGCTATCTTTGTCAGTGGGTAAGAGTTAGGCAGACGGAATGAGTCTGGATTGTTTGACCGGACATTTGGCAATTACAGCTGTGTCTGCCGGGGGGGGGGGGGTTGACTAGAAATTTTGATCTTTAGGCACCTTGTAAAAGCGGTCTGGGCGTTTAGGGGCAGGTGGCAGAGAGTCTGGTGTCTTAGATGCAGAGGAAAAAAGCATGCAAGTATGCAGGGATGACAGGTGGGATTAGCAGAAGGTGGACGGGATTTTACCTGTAACAATTCAAAGTACCTTTTCTGGGTTTCACGCATTTGAGGTGCGTCACATTTGAAATGTTCTTTCATTTTGGTGATAGTTTCACGAAATGTAATATCCTCTGGAGGAGAATCTCCCTCAACAGATTCTTCATCTGGGGAGTAGTACTCCTGAGGGGAAGCAATTTGTGAGGTGTAAGAGATAGATTCCTCAGAAGAGGAGTAAATCAGTGTCTTGCTCTTCTTCCCCATCCTGAGAGGTGGGAGGGGGGAGAGAAGCAGCAGAAGCAGGCCTAGGGCTTAGCAGTCGTAGAGTACAGGGAGATGAGGCTGAAGGCCTAAGTGCCATAAAGGCATGCATCAAGGAGGAAATGAAGGACTGACAGTCGGGTAGGCCTTCCTTAGTCATGGTTAAATGTTTGGCCTTTTGTTTTCTTTTGGATGGAGTGGACTCAGGCATAGGCCTGGAGTTGGATGCCGATACAACAGAAGTAGCTTCTAGAGGAGGGATCCCAGTCGAAGGCTCTGCTAAGTCTGGTTCCCCCTCGACCACGACGGTAGCTGGGATCTGGGCTGGCTCCGGGGATGTACAGGTCGTCAGCTGCAAAACGGCTTCCACAAAGGTCACCGCTGAAGTAGACTGTACTTCCGAGCACCCTCAACTCCTGAATCAGAAGATGGCGGGGTGTCCGGTAGTGGAGCGACAGAGGAAGAGGGCCTAGGAATCTTGACCTTATGCGGAGGGTTCTGTTGATACCTCTGAGTTGGGATCCATCCTAAGGGCTAAACGTTTAAGCCGTTGGTTCTCCAAATAAAGATTAAAGGCGGCTGAGCAGGGTCTTTGGTACAAATGCCTGGCAAATGGAGCAGGCGCTGTGATCATGCTCCTGGCCTAAGCAAAAAACACAGCAGTCGTGCGAGTCTTTTTGGGGAATGTGGCACCCGCATTGGCATTTACCCTTTTTTGTTGTCATCAGCTATGGCTAACTACAACAAACCAAGCTTAGCAAGAAAATATAAGAAAAAAAGTACAGTTGTGTTAAATGTAGATGTTCGAGTGTATTCACTGTTGCAGTCATTACATTTGGGTAACCTGCTGGCAGGTTGCCCTCAGTTGGCCAGAATATCAAAAGTCTTGGGTCCTGCGTTGGTTGCTGTCTCCTCTTCCATGACGTCAGATCATCAGGGGTATAAAACATGCAGCCGCCAGCATTTTATTCAGTTTTTCTTGCCCCACATATTAGGTGCCCCCCAAATGGGGAAATGTTATATATAAATAAACTGTAAATATAAATATGCACTTTTAGAAACAAACTTCACCTTCAATTAAAAGCAAAAACACCACAAAGGCTTTTGAGTATAGTGAAGGAAAGAAAAGGTGTAGAATGGGGGGATGACGGGTGGGTAACCCGGACTGAAACAGTGACTACACTCAAACATCTACATTTATGGTAAGTGTACACAACTGTACTACGTTCTTCATGTTTCACTGTTGCAGTCATTACATTTGGGTAGAACCCCAAAGCTATGGCCGGGAGGATGGAACTAAACAGCATTAGGAGCGGCTATAAGGCCCTGCAGGACTGCAGTGGCAAAGCCTGCCCTGGATTTAGAGAACAGAGGTAAATGATGATGCTTTGTGAAGGTATGAACAGAGCTTCAAGTAGCAGCTTCTAGAATGTCTTTGGTTGGGACCCCTCTCAGAAAAGCTGCTGAAGTAGAGGCAGCCCTGGTGGAATGGGATCCGATCCCCTTGGGCACAGGTTTACCATGGTGCAAATAGCAGAAACGAATGCAGTGGCTTATCCATTTAGAAATAGTCTGCTTTGATATAGCCTTCCCCTCTGATCCTGCAGCAAATGCTACCAGTAGTTGCTCAGACTTTCTTACAGATTTGGTCCTGTTTAAGTAGAATCTTAGTTGTCTGTGTATGTCCAATGAATGCAGAATCCGGCTCCCCCTTGTTCTGCGGACTTGGGTAAAACATTGGCAGGTGAATGGTCTGGTTAAAAGCCACACTGGATACCACCTTAGGCATAAAAGAAGGATTGGTCCTGAGGGCCACCCCATCCGGGTAAAATATAATGAAAGGCTCCACTGCCATGAGAGCGTGTAGTTCTGAAACCCTTCTTGCTGAAGTGACTGCCAAAAGAAAAGCTGTTTTCCAAGATCGAAATTTTATATCCGCAGTAGCTGCTGGTTCAAAAGGTGGGAGGGTGAGTTTTTCCAGCACAAAATTGAGGTCCAATGCAGGAGTTGGTGCTCTCCTGGGAGGCCATTAATTTTCTGGCCCCTCTAAGATACTGTTTAAACAGTGGATGAGAAAAGAGGGGAGGCACTCTGTTGTAATGAGCCTAGATGGCAGACGCATGGAATTTTATTGAAGAAAAAAATAGGCCCTTGTCAAGCATCTCAGTTAAATATTGTAAAATCTGAGGAATATTGGGCTGTGCTGTGTCTATTCCTTGTGCTTTGTTCCAAGCACAGAATCTCTTCCATTTATCAGCACAAGATTTTCTAGTACTAGGCCTTCTGGCTTCCAAAATGACATCCATCACAGATTTACTGAGGGGTGTGGTTTGAATAATTAGTTGATTAGCCATGCTGCAAGATTCAGAGTTTGGAGCTGAGTGCGCAGAATTTGATAGTTCTGCTGAGACAGCAGATAAGGTATCCGAGGCAAGTACCATGGAGGAAGGTGTGACATTCCTTAGAAGTGAGTACCAGTGCTGGCGTGGCCAGTCCGGAGCAATTAGGATAATTTTTGGTTTTTCCTGCCTGACTTACTAAGACCTTGGAGAGTACAGGCAGAATTTTTTCCAGCTGAAGGATAGACCATCCACTTTCCATGCTTTTTTCTGATGAGTTCTTGTGCAGAATTTGTCCAACTGATAATTTTGGGAAGAGGCAAATAGATCTATGTCTGGGATCCCCCATTTCTGTGTTAACGTGCTGAAGATTTGTGGATCTAGTTTCCATTCGTGCGGGTCCATAAGATTTCTGCTTAGGTCATCTGCCAGAGTATTTTACTTTCCTGGCAGGAATTGAGCTTGAAGATTTATTTGGCAAGTCAAGGTTGTGTTCCACAAGGCCATGGCTAGTCTGCAAAGGGGGTAGGAATGTGTACCTCCCTGCTTGTTTATGTACCACATAACTGTGGTGTTGTCAGTCTATCAGTAGATGTTCTGGATGAAGTACTTGAAGGCTGTCAGAGCATTCTGAACAGATAGCATTTCTTTCTGGTTGATATGCAGATGCATTTGGTTTGGGCTCCATTTGCCCTGAATGCATCTCCCTGCCAGGTGGGCCCCCCAAGCATAGTCTGACGCGTCTGTAGTTAGGGTTTGGGTGGCATGGGGCAGAGTGAATGACAGTCCCTTGGTTTTGGTGACATGTCTCTGCCCACCAAAGAAACTCCTGTTGTAGGCAGGGAACGAGAGGAATCATTGTTTCCAGGCTGTGACAATGTTGAATCCATAAACATTTTAGGTACCATTGAAGTTTCCTCATATGCAGTCTCGCATATGAAATTAGTAGAATGCAGGATGCCATGAACCCCAAAGCCTGCAGAATTTGTCTTGCAGATAACTGGGTTTTTGTTGCCATTTGTTTGAAGTATGTTGTCAGTTGCCTTTGTCTGGCGTGAGGTAAGCCATCTGGGCAGTTGTATTCAAGCTTGCACACAGGAATGTAATTATTTGAGAGGGTACCAGTTGTGATTTCTTTTCATTTATGGTGTACCCTAGGCATGCTAGAACCCTTTTTACAAACACCAGATGCTGAAGAAGTGTGTCCTTGTCCTCTGCTTGAATGAGACAATCATCGAGATAAGGATAAATTTTAATGCGTCTTTGTCTGCAGAACGCAATTACTGGTGTCAGGCACTTTGTAAAGACTCTGGGCGCAGTAGATAAGCCAAAGGGCAGTTCAGAGAATTGGTAATGCAAAAAACCTGCTTTGAAGCGGGGGTATCTTCTGCATGATTCCCTTACTGGGATATGCAGGCATGTCTCTTAAATCTAGAGTTACTAACCAAGCATTCTTGCCTAGCACAGGCAGTAGCTGTTGTAAAGTCAACGTTTTGAATTTTGGAATGTCGAGAAACGTGTTCAGAATCGATAAGTCTAGTATTGGACGCCATGAATTGTCTTTTCTGGGTACCAGGAAAAGTCTTGAATAAAAAAGTACAGTTTTGTACCTACCATAAATGTAGATGTTAGAGTGTTCACCCTGCTGCAGTCATCAGACTTGGGTTATCCTGTCGTCAGGTGGTCCCCGCAGTCTGCCGGAATTCCAAAGTCTTGGTCCGGCGTCAGTTGCTGTCGCTTCTTCCCTGACGTCAGTGCGCCAGGGGTATATATAATGCAACAGACGCCATTTTCTTCAGTTTTTCTTACCCCAGATGTCAGGTGCCCCCAAAAAGGTGGTCAGTAATTAGTACCAAATTGAACAACCTCTGCACAAACACAAAATCCCTTCAGCTATAAGCAAATACATCAGTAAGGTATTTAGCCAGTAGATCAGAGGGGATGGAGGGAGGGTAACCTGGACTGCAGCAGGGTGAACACTCCAACATCTACATTTATGGTAGGTACAAAACTGTACTATGTTCATCGTGTTACCCTGCTGCAGTCATCACACTTGGGTTGAATCCCAAAGCTAAGGATGGGAGGAGGTATCAGAGGGTTAGTGGAGGCTATAAGGCCCGGCAGAACTGCAGTGGCGAAGCCCGCCCTAGCCTTAGAGTAAAGAGGTAAGTGATGGTGTTTGGTAAAGGTGTGTACTGAACTCCAAGTTGCAGCTTCTAAAATCTCCTTGGTTGGAACCCCCCTGAGAAAGGCTGTAGAAGTAGCTGTTGCCCTGGTAGAGTGGGATCTAATGGTAGCAGGAACTGAGTTTTCCATGATGGGTATAGCAGAAACGTATGCAAAGACCTATCCATTTAGAAGTGGTTTGCTTTGATATAGCCTTCCCTTGAGAAGCTGTAGCATAGGATACAAAGAGCTGGTCAGATTTTCTGAGTCTTAGTTTTGTCCAAGTAATAACGAAGTTGCCTGTGAATGTCCAAGGAATGCAGGAGTCTCTCACCTTTGTTCTGTGGATTTGGGAAGAAGGTGGGTAAGTGGATGGTTTGATTTAAAGCCACACTGGAAACCACCTTAGGCATAAAGGAAGGATTAGTTTGTAGAGAAACTCTGTCTTGATGAAAAATGAGGAAAGGTTCCACTACCATTAGTGCCTGTAGCTCTGAGACTCTTCTAGCTGAAGTTATTGCTAGCAGCAGGGCAGTCTTCCATGATAGGAACTGAAGATCTGCAGAGAAAGCTGGTTCAAAGGGAGGTAGTGTTAGTTTTTCCAGAACAAAATTGAGGTCCCATGTTGGTGTAGGAGCTCTCCTGGGTGGTCTAATGTTTTTTGCCCCTCTGAGGAGCTGCCTTAAAAGTGGATGCGAAAATAAAGGTGGATCCGTGTTGTAGTGGGCTGAAATAGCTGAAGCATGGATTTTAATGGAGGAAAAAGAAAGTCCTTTGTGCAACATCTCAGTTAAATACTGTAGAATGTGAGGCATGTGAGGCTGAATTGTGTCTTGGCCTTTAGCTTGGTTCCAGGCACAAAACCTTTTCCATTTGTCTGAATAAGCCTTCCTGGTGCTTGGCCTCCTGGCTTCCAGAATAACATCCAGAACTGCTTGGGAAAGAGGAGCTGGCTGGATGTTTAGTTGATTTGCCATGCAGCCAGATTAAAGTTTTGAGCTGGCTGTGAAGAATCTGATTGTTTTGTTGTGTGAGCAAATAGGGAATTTGTGGCAATATCCATGGTGGGCCGTGGGCCATATTCCTCAATAGCGGGTACCAGTGCTGGCGTGGCCAATCTGGGGCTATGAGAATCAGTCGTGGTCTCTCCTTTTTGACTTTCAGAAGTACCTTTGCGAGGAAAGGCAATGGAGGGAAGGCATATAACTTGTCAGGTTTCTCCAACTGAAAGAGTGCGTCCACTTTCCAAGCTTGATGGTGAAGTGTCCTTGTACAAAATTTTGTTAGTTGATAGTTTTGAGGACTGGCAAACAGGTCTATGTCTGGAAGGCCCCATTTTTGAGTTATCATTGCAAATATTTGAGGATCTAGTTTCCACTCGTGGGGATCCTTGATGTTTCTGCTGAGGTCGTCTGCCAATGTGTTCTTCTGTCCTGGCAGGAATTGAGCTTGTAACTGAACTTGGTAAGCCAGAGCTGTGTTCCATAAGATCATTGCTTGCCTGCATAGAGGGTAGGAATGTGTACCCCCTTGTTTGTTTATGTACCACATTACTGTGGTGTTGTCCGTCTTTATTGTAAGTTGTCCTGGATGTAATAGATCCTTGAAGGCCGTCACAGCTTTCTGTACAGCTAACATCTTTTTGATTTATGTGCAGATTTCTTTGATCTGCAGTCCATACGCCTTGAATGCAGTGTCCTGCCATGTGTGCCCCCCAGGCGTAATCTGATGCATCTGTTGTGATAGTTTGCCTGGCTGGGGGCAAGGTGAAAGGCTGACCCTTGTTGAGGTGACATGCCTGAGACCACCACAGAAATTCCTGTTGTAGGCAGGGAATGAGAGATCATTGTGTCCAAGCTGTGGCTGTGTTGAGACCATACGCTTTTTAGGTACCACTGTAATTTCCTCATATGCAGCTTTGCAAATGGTATTATTAGTATGCAAGATGCCATGAAGCCCAAGGCCTGCAGAATTTTTCTTGCAGTTAATTGGGTCTTTGTTGCCATTGTCTTGAAATATTGAGTCAGTTGTAGTTGCTTGTCTAGCGTAAGATAAGCCTTCTGGACCGTTGTATTCAAACTGGCACCCAGGAATGTCATTTTTTTCTGAGGGTACTAGTTAATTTATTTTCGTTCACTGTGTACCCCAGGCAGTTTAGTAGATGTTTTACAAAGGCCAGATGATGTAAGAGAATGTCTTTGCTTTCTGCTTGGATGAGGCAGTCTGTCTTTGCTTTCTGCTTGGATGAGGCAGTCGTCCAGGTATGGGTATATTTGAATTCCTCTCTGTCTGCAGTATGCAATTACTGGTGCCAGGCATTTTGTGAAGACTCTGGGCGCAGTAGATAAGCCAAAGGGCAGTGCAGAGAATTGGTAATGGGTTGAACCACAGGGACATGCAGGTATGCCTCCTTGAGGTCCAACGTTACTAGCCATGCTTCCTTGCCCAACATGGGAAGAAGCTGCTGTAGTGTTAGCATCTTGAATTTGGGTACTTGTAAGTGTTTAGAATTGAAAGGTCCAGAATTGGTCTCCAGGCATAGTCATTTCTGGGCACTAGAAAGAGTCTTGAGTAAAATCCTTGGCCTTGCTCTCGAGTAGGTACCAGCTGAATGGCTCATGTCCATGAGAGCTGTAATTTGCTTTTGTGCCTTTGCCCACTGATTTTGTGGCAGGTTTGGCATTCC
Source organism: Protopterus annectens (assembly GCF_019279795.1). Classification (NCBI taxonomy): domain Eukaryota; kingdom Metazoa; phylum Chordata; order Ceratodontiformes; family Protopteridae; genus Protopterus; species Protopterus annectens. The sequence goes on along the minus strand of NC_056738.1, from coordinate 329,243,596 downwards.
TCTTTTCATTGGCAAGGTGTGAAAATGGAATCTGTATCCTTGTAAAATTATGTCTAGGACCCATTTGTCCTTTGTTACAATGTGCCAGTTGTCTGAAAAAAGTGCGAGTTTTCCCCCCAAGGGGGCTGCCAAGAGAGTATTGCTTGGTCAGATGAGGTGCAAGTCATTGAGTTTGCCTTCTGGTGGATTGGGACCGGTCTTCTCCTCCCTTCTGTGTTGTAGTGCCCCATTGGAGAGGTTTATACTGGGCTTGTGGTTGTCCTCCGCCCCTTGGACGTCTGTATTTACCCCTCTGTGGTCTTGTCAGTAGCTGAAAAGGACCAATTTTTTGTTGGCCAATTTCTGCTGAAGCGAGGGGGTTGTACCTGTAGGAAATCTTTGACTGTCTGCATAGATTTTGCCTTATCCTCCATTTTCTTTAAGACTTCTTCTGCTTTAACTCCAAAAAGAACATCCTGCTGTAAGGGAGCATCTAGAAGTTTGGCTTTAACATGATCAGGCAGAGTTTGTTCCTTTAACCAAGCATGCCTACGTATAACAGACCCAGTGACAGCTGCTCTGCAAGAGGCCTCCAAAGAATCAAACCCACATTGTAAGGTATGTTTGCCCACCTGTTCAGTGGCGTGCAACAGATCCTGTACTTCTTTCAATTCAGATTGTTGAGGGAGAGTGGTTATTCTTTGCTTTAACTGAGAGATTAGGAATTGCTGATACTTAAGCATGTGAAATTGGCAATTCAGTGCCCTCATAGCTAGTGTGGCTGAGGTGTAAACCTTTTTCCCCCACCTGTCTAGTGCTCTGGAATCCCTATCAGAAGGTACAGGGTTTTTAGCCATAGAAGCTTTGGCCCCCTCGGGACCCTGGGAGATGGTCTCTGGGTCAGCTACAGGGCTTTTGTAAAGAAATTTGTGGGAATCAGACACTCTATAGTATCTGTCAGGCTTAGCCGGAGCAGGCAGTAGAGAGTCTGGGTTAGTAAACATCATCCACAATGTCCAAAACTGGTGGGATGGCAAGTGGTCTGTGTTGGGGGAGTAAAAGAAACTCTGAGCCTTTTCTTTGAGTCAGAGTAGCCCTGACCTTTCCAGTGAAAATGTTCCCTCACAGTGTGTAAAGTTTCCCCAAAGGAGTAGTCTTCAGGAGGAGAAGCTGAGGGAATAGAATCCTCAGCATCAGAATCTTCATAAGGGGAGAAGGAGTAATCTTGGTCCTCAGAGGAGTCTGAAGAAATGGACACGTTCAGAGGATGCATAATCTTCCTCTTGTCTAGGCCTTTTGTCAGGAGGGGGCTGGGAACCCCCGATTAAAGAAATCAAATCTTCAGCCATTCTGAGCATCTGTTTCTTAGGCATGGGGCCTTGAACAGGAGAATGAAGTGCAGTCCTTTTAGATTTAAGTAGGAGTCTGTCTTAAAAAACGTTTTAATGGTTTGAGTCGGTCTGAAAACGCCTTCAGAAACCGATGGCGTTTCTGTAGCACAGACGTCTTTTGCAGCAATGTCGTCGGTAGGGCCTGAACTAAATGGCTGCGTTGGCCTGGTGCATTCCGCCAAAATTTCCGTAGCAGTCTCAGGTTCCAGATCTGCGGTAGTCAGGGGCTGCATCGGAGCCTCACTGAGGACCGGAGACCGGACCAGCCGAGGCCTCAGAATCTGGCTTAGGCCTGGGCTGTCTGTCCTTATCCTTGCGTTTTTTGTGCACACCGGTAGTCGGGTGCTCAGACGGCATGGTGTAGTTAAATTTCCTACTGTAGTGTCGTGCGAAATCAAAGTGTCTTTTAATAGTATGCGTATTAAACCTAGCACAAAAACAAGTGACGTCGTGGTCTGGGCCTAGGCAAGGTATGCAATAAGAATGAAAATCCTTATGAGGTATTTGCTTCCCACAAGAAATACAACTTAACTTTTTCTGACATCGGACTGAGGCAAGAAAAGTTTCCCCAACAGGGTACTTAGCTTTATAGAAGACTTCGGTCTGAAATTCGAATTCGAAAATCTCAGGAGTCGGCCGACCGGCACTGGCAAACTGCTTCTGTTTCGGGCACTGTGCGGCAAGAAAGACTGAAGAAAATGGCGTCTGTTGCATTATATATACCCCTGGCGCACTGACGTCAGGGAAGAAGCGACAGCAACCGACGCCGGACCAATACTTTGGAATTCCGGCAGACTGCGGGACCGCCTGATGACAGGATAACCCAAGTGTGATGACTGCAGCAGGGTAACACGATGAACATCCTTGTCTTTGTTCCTTTTCTGGTACTGGTTGAATAGCCCCCATATCCATGAGGGACATGACTTGTTTCTGGGCCTCTGCCCACTGGTTTTGTGGCAGATTCGGCCATTTGTTTGTAATTGGCAAAGTATGGAAATGAAATCTGTACCCCTGGGATAATATGCTTAATACCCACCTGTCCCGGGTACTTAACTGCCAATTTTGAGCATGAAGCGCCAGTCCCCCCCCCCCCCCCCAAGTGGGCTGCCAAAAGAGAAGTGCTTGGAGATGGTAGAGGAAAGTCATTGAGACTGCTTACTGTAGGGTTGTGCTTTGTTTCTTCCTGATTTGGAGGTGGAGGCACGCAATTGCTTCGACCTGTAAGAACCCTGTGATTGATATCTGGAGTCTTTTGCCCTGAGTGGCTCTGTTGGACACAGGAAGGGACCAATATTTAGTAGGCCAGTGCCTACTGAACCTGGGTGGCTGAAATTGCAAGAAATCTTTTACAGTTTGCATAGATTTAGCTTGGTCTTCCATTTTCTTCAAAACCTCTTCTGCCTTATTACCAAACAGATCATCATGCTGCAAAGGGGCACCCAACAATTTAGCTTTAACATGATCAGGCAAGATTTTGCTCCTTGAGCCAGGCATGCCTTCTAATGACAGATCCAGTAATGGCGGCCCTACAAGAGGCCTCCAAGGAATCAAAACCACATTACAAAGTATGCTTTCCAACCTGTTCTGCTGAATGCAATAAATCCTGTAACTATTTTCCACACAATCAGAAATCATTTTCTGTTTCAGTAAGCCCATAACATGCTGTTGATATTTAAGCATATGAAACTGTCAGTTTAAAGCCCTGATTGCCAAGGTTGCAGACGTATAAACCTTCTTACCCCATCGATCCAGCGCCCTGGAATCTCTATCAGAAGGGGTAGGATTTTTGGCTGTAGAAGCCTTAACACCCTTGGGACCCTGAGAAATAGTCTCAGGATCAGCAGCAGGATTTTTGAAAAGAAATTGGTGGGAGTCAAGAACCCTGTAATATCTGTCTGGCTTACTAAGAGCCGGAGGCAGGGAATCAGGAGCCATGCTCGATTCCGAGAACACCTCATCAACAATGTCTAATACAGGAGGTATTGCCAAAGGCCTATGCAGAGGAAGAAGGAAATCCCTAAGCCTCTTTTTTGATTCAGAGAAGTCCTGAATCACCCAGTGAAAATGTTCCCTTAAAGTATGCAAAGTCTCACCAAAAGAGTAATCCTCAGGAGGAGATGCAGATGGGATGGATTCCTCTGCATCAGAATCCTCATAGGGTGGAACAGAAAATTCCTTATCAGAAGAAATGGAAACCTGATCTGAAGATTCATAATCAGTGTCTTGCCTAGGCCTCTTATCGGGGGGGGGGGTTGGGAACCCCCTGATCAAGGTAATCAAATCCTCATCCATTTTGATAATCTGTTTTTTACGCATAGGGGCCTGAGCACGCTCATGCGTCGTTTTTTTTTTAGAAGTTGTTTTTGACCTTGAGGCCTGAAAACACCCTCAGACGCCGGTGCCTGCTCAGCGGCTCCAGACCCATCCAACTGAGAGACATCCACGGGTTCAATACTCTGAGAATATCACGGCATACTGGACTCCGAATGGGTCTCGGTAGAGGCCTGCGACTCAAAAGTAGCAGGTATCAAGGGCTGCGAAAGTTCAATGAGTACCGGCAAACCGGCAACTGGCTTAGGAGAAGCTTAGTCTGTTTTGGACCTCGACGGTCTCTTTCCTTGCGTTTTTTGTGAACTCAGTTGGTCGGATTGCTAACCGACGACATTTCAAGATAGTTAAATCTTGAACCAAAATATTTAGAAACAAAAATATACCGATGCTTAATAGTGCATTGGTTAAATCTAGCACAAAACTGACAGCAAGGCATGTTGTGATCAGGGCCTAGGCAAGGAATACAGTACAAATGAAAATCCTTATGAGGTATTTGCTTCCCACAAGTAATGCAATTAATAACTTTTACTGACATCAGTAAGGAGCAAGTAAAAATTTCCCCAACGGGGTACTTAGCTTTAGTTTGAAGACTTTGGTTCTGAAACTGGAATAGGAAAATTTCAGGAGTCTGCAGACTGGCACTTGAGAACTGCTTCTGCTTCGGGCACCGTGCAGCAAAAAAGACTGAAAAAAATGGCGTCGGCTGCATGTTTTATACCCCTGATGACCTGACGTCATGGAAGAGGAGACAGCAACCCATGCAGGACCCAAGACTTTGTTATTCAGGCCGACTGAGGGCACCCTGCCAGCAGATTACCCAAATGTAATGACTGCAACAGTGAAACACGAAGAACATCCCCAATGGGGTACTTAGCTTTTTAGACATTAGCGGTGAAGGAGCGAAACACACAATGCAGTCATCTGCGGCTGAAAAGTTCTGAGGTCTTTGGATACAGATGTCACATGCAGCTGCAACAGCCAAGCTGAAGCTTTTGTATAGGAGCTGATGTACAGGTCGCCTGAGGAGAAAAATCCCACAAGAATACTGCAACATAAGAATAGAAGTACATCTTGTTTTTCTTTCTTTATGTTGGTTTCCTCACCAGTACGATAAAGTGTCAATCTTTTAAAGCTTTGGTTGTCTAACCGTATCCTTTCAAATGATATACCTATAATCCTTCAGACCATCCTACAACCCTAAATAAAGCATTACATTATCTACCAAGTTAATCATTCCAGTTCCATGGCTCCAGGCATAAGTCATCTAACAATAAGCAGTAAATCTACGAAAATGATTACTTGAAGTATGCTGTTAAGTAAATGAAGCTCTTCCATCAATCAAGGATAGCAATAACGGAAGTCAGATCAAAATGTAACTTTTTGTGATTACACTAGTCCATCAACACCCAGACCACTCCAAGTAGATAACCCTTTGATACCATGGCAGACAGCAATGTTAATAAAGAATGGTAAACAGGTTATCTTGCAAAGTATGATCACAGAAATATAAAAAAATTTAAACACAGGATAAACAAAGTGACTAAAATCAGAATTTCAATTTGCTTTTTGTGGAAAAAGCACAAAGGGTCGAGACTCTTCCTATCAATACACAGGTATGAGTAAAGTCAATGAATTCTCATCAGTGGACAAAACGGAGCATTCTTGAGTGTCAACAATAACATTGTTCCTCTAGCTTACCCATTCTTAAGTGTTAATAACATTTTTCCTTTAACTTACCTGGATCACTGCAAATGTTTTTCAAACTTAGAGATTGTTCAGCTGCATTAAATCTTTTGCTCATACACTGCTGTAAAAACCAGACAAGTACTATTAACTAGATGAAATGTACTGTTTCAATACAATGTTCAAACATTGAAAACTTCTCAAAATATAGCATTTACCCAAGAAACAGTCGACTGTACTAAATTTTAAACTGTAAAGCAAAGACATCTATACTGACAGTCCTAAATATTAAATTTAGAAATGACACAAGAAATCAGTGAGAACGGAGTACCTACCCACAAAACAAAAGTGATTTTCACCAAGTTCTTCATTACAAAATGGCTACAGTATGCTGTAACTATGAAGAAAGCTTTTCAGAAAACAGAACTCCATGAGAGGAAGCAACAAAAGGCAGCCAAGTCCAACAGCTATTCATGAAGCTGCCATCTTCCCAAACTCTGCTTCACTACAATCACCAATGCAGCATTGGGAATGAAAATGAAATTAAACATTCAGAATGTTGTGTAGGGTTGGGGGTGAGCCTTCCAAAATGTCAAATCAGGAAACAAATATGCAGGAAACTGAACAAACATGACACAACAGGCACTCTTTACCATGCAAGTTGATCTCCTAGAATACCCTCCATATGTCATTGGTTGGGTTCTTCATTAAGGGAAAAAAGTAACTGCACAAGGGTCACCATCAATGGAAACTCCCACGTTGACACCACAGCACCATAAAGCACCCTCCTGTGAAAAAGATAACACAAATTTGACACTACAATGAGCCTCACCCACAGATTTAAAAAAACTGTTTACTTCATCATGCCTTGATAGTTCCTACATTTTAACACCACTTTTGGACTCGTTACACTTTTTTATAATTCCGGAGCCTGGCCACATGAAACCTGGCATCTTGATTTTTTCTACCTCTAGGTATCCCACTATTGCTGTGTTTGGCTTTAAAATATTACATCATAGCCCCTAAGCTCCCATCAATGCATTGACTTTACGTGTGTTTTTACGTATACCCTGCTTTCTTTCAGCCAGTTAGGTTTAATTACCACGTCTTGCTTTTCAATGACTACTTAAAAGACAAACTGGGATAATCACACAGGACAATATTCTTGGCGCCTGTTGCTTCTTTTTTTTCTAAAAGCAGCCAATTTCATTCTTTTGTTATGCTGGAGTTGTAGTCCTTAAACTCATCTCCCCTCATCCTTAACATAGCCCTTTCGTATCTGTCAAAGAGATGGTGCAGTGGTAGCGTTTTCGCCTCACAGCAAGAGGTTCTCCGGTTCAATTCTCAGCTGGGGTGCTTTCTGTGCAGAGTCTGCACGTCTTCCCTGCATTCGTGTGGGTTTCCTCTGGGTTCTCCAGTTTCCACCCATGTTACAAAGACATGCATTTGGAGCATTTCTCCCAGGGCCACTGCTAACAATTGGCTTGTTCCAAGTCGGACTTTCCCAGTTAACGAATAATACAATAAATAAAAAATAAAATTGGAGCAGTTTGCTGCTGTGACTGATGGCTCACAGCAAGAGACAAAGTTCATGCGTTGACAATACTGTTCTGTCTGATTAGCCCTGTTTGCCTTTTATAGTCATTGAAAAACAAGAAATTCTAATTAAACCTGAGACTAAAAGAAAGCAGGGTAATATGCGAAAACACATGTAAAGTCAATGCACTGAGAGGCTTGGGGGCTATGATGTAATATTTTAAAGCCAAGCACTGCGCACTGTGGGATATTTGGAGGTAAACTACAAAAAAAAATTTCCTAGGCCCCATGTGGGCAGACTAACTACATTTAAAAATATAAAAACGTACACAAAGTCTAAAAGTAGTATTAAAATGTAGGAAACATCAAGACTTGAAAAACAAACATGTTTTTCAGTCTGTGGCCATGGTTCTCTCCAAGATGATTATCTGCCTAAATCGCACTGCAATCCAACAGCTGCAGTTGACTAAAGAGCAACTCATCTACAGCAAGCAAGAGGAAAGTATTCCTGACCCTTAAATAATTTGCATCTATTAGACACAAGTATATCTTCAAATCTCAAAAAAAGTATCTTGACAGGTTCTTGGTTGGGTTGACTCAAACAGTAAACCAGGTTGGGAGGAGGAAGAGAACATGGGCAGTCTCCAAGGACTGATTTGCCAAATGTAGGCAGACTCCATAGTTCATAACTGTGTTCGAAGGTGTAGAATGAAGACAGGTGCAGCACAAATGGCTACACAACTAACACAACTGAAATAAATGGAAGCAGCTGGCCTATCTGCAAAGACTGGCAATGAAAACTTTGTGTTATTTGGTGAACTGCTTAACTGTTAAACCACTTGAAAAGCAGATGTTTGGAAACTGCAAGCATCTCTTCCTACAGCAAAGGAAACATAAGCTAATCTTCTACTGAAAAGCTATCTCACATCTGGCTTCTGACAACTCAAAAACATACCCTAGCAGATTCATTCAGGGGACAACCCTAACATCAGAAAACAGGAACTCCCTCAGCATGAACTATTACTAAAAACCAGATATAGCTCCTTACAGTGCTATGAAGTCCTAAGTCGTCCAATGCTGCTGAGCTAAGAGGATCAAACAGTGAACAGGTAAACCTGCCAAGTTCAAGACCCACGGAGAAGGAGATAATAAATGGAAAATCAAGTTACAAATACTTTAATGAGCAGCTTCAGCAGCCAGTGCTAGGCCACAATTCTACTCTTGACTAGGTTATGATGCACATAAATAAAATGACACATGAATCTTGACCAAGGAATAACTGATGGAACAATTCAAGTGTAGAAAAGGCAAAATCACCACATACATGTTAACTGATCAGCAAAATAGAGTACTTCTTGGTACAAACTGAGAAAGGCCTCTTTCTAGAACAAGCTTACGAGCAAAGTCTCTCACTTCACCTCTATTACAACATACACCCCAGACTACCAATATAAGGGAGGGGGTGCAATATTGGACTGAAGGTGGAACCTGGCCATCACTCCTCCAGTACAGGACTTAGGCCCAGAACTGCAAATTACCTGTGCTGCTAGAGACCAAAAAGCATAAAAGCATGTTCTTCGCAGCCTCCAAAGGTTTAGATAAGATGAATTTTAGCCTCTCTTCCCTAACTAGGGGATTAGGGATGGAATCAGCAAGAAATACCTCTCAACTGTACAGATTTTCACACAAAGCCCAGATATTTGCCTTATACTTTTGGTCTGCTCCTCATAAAATGTGCGATTTTTCTGGATTTTTGTGGTAAATCAGTAAGAAATGAATTCAATATAATGACAGTCATTTGAGTTTTAGGATTCATATCCTTCAGAAAATGCATAGTAACACAAGAGCTTTTATTTTAGCAACTTTTTAAGTTCATAAGAGCAGAATTCAAAATTCGTCCATATTTTTGAGGCTTTGTCTCCATTATTTTTGGCTTTGTCCAGATTTTTTATTTTTGTGCTAAGAGGTTGAGAGCTATGGCAGGAATGTGTAAAATAAATAAAAGCTGTGTACTTAACCATAGATAAGAATCAGATCTTACCTTCCTTCTACTTCAAGAGCTAAAAGCTGGCAAAACTATGAAGCAACACAAACTTCCCAAAGTCACCCAATTTCTCCCTTTTCTTCCACAAATCTGCGCACATGACTCTTCCTTCAGAACCCTCAGAGTGAAACACAGAAAAAGACATCAAGGACAGATAAAGTACAGATGTTTCTATGCATGCAATGGACGCAGGTTGGTTCTGGTCCCGAGTGGAATATTTCCTTCACCAAGATGGATGCCTAGGAGTAAAGTGAAGGCAAATGACTTGAAATAATTTGCCTAATAGTCGCTATCATTTCAGGCGGGTTCAGTACTTAGCCTAGTGTGCAAGGAATTGCCTCTCTTGTTCAACGGTTTTCTCATACTAGCTTAAGCCTTTGCTGCCCCCACTTAAAGTGGCTTTTTTAAGGAGAGTCCATCTAATGGATATCCCAACTTAGCAAATTCATGTAACTATAAATGGGCCACATTAAGGTGCCTTCTCAATGACAGCAGCCTCTACCAAATTGCTCGATTTTGAGGGGCTCCTGCACCTGGAACATGTCCACATAGTTAGAGACTTGGCTTAAATGTACAGAAAGCTCCCCCCTTCATACCTGGGTTTTCCAGCTACCATGCCTTCAGTACGGTGGAAACTGCAGTGGTGTCTCCTTATCTGTCAGGGTTGACATCTCATCTACACTGACGGAGTTACCAGAACTTCAAGTTTCTAGTTATCATGGACAAAATAAACTTACAAATTATAGCATGCTAAAAACTCCCTTCCCAGATCATGTTTAATTCTTGGAAGTTTTACAAGAAATTCCTATAAAAAAACTAAATCTTATGTGACTTGAACTACATCATAGACTGAAACAAATATGCCACTAACACAGTGGTAAGCTCAGAAATGTTTGGACTTGATAAACAATTTCACAAGTCAGTAAACAGACTGACTAGAGGTCACAATATTTTTGATATGGTTCGCACAAATATAGTCTCCACCTATTCTATTCTCCTAGTCTCTACTTCACCAGTAAACCTGTGACATTTACTCTCAGAGCCAGCATTGCCTCGTCAACACTTTCCATATGCAAGGACTATAACAAAAAACTATGAAATGTATAATATTCTATGATGAGATCTAAAAAAAAATTACCAATTACCTCACCACAGTGAACTCAAAACACAGACGACAACTTCATTTAAATGCACAGGTCTAGCAGTCTCAACTAGTGTAAAGTAAAAATTGTCTTTCGGCTTCTCCCGTTAGGGGTCAACACTATGGATCACTGGGTCCACAGATTAATTGGCAGTTGAGTTTTTATGGTGTAGAGTTGCCAGCCTAGCTGCCAACCTTCACAGAAGACACACACCTACTTGCGTGTCTTTAAAACTCATTCTAAAGCAGGGAGGACATGCAGACTTCACAAAGGGGGCGCTCCAAACAAGAATCAAAGCACAGAACCTCTTGGTGTGAGGCGACAACGCTAACCACTGCACCACCGCAGCCAGCCTCTACTAGTGTCAAGTACAAAGGGAAATTTAACCCCCCCCCCCAACCATCAACCAAACTTTATAGCATGACAAGGCTAGAATTCCTCAAAATAAGGCTAGTGTAAAAACAATAAAATTAAAAGCACTATAAAGACCAGTAAAGCAACAAATGTATTTGTATCTTTCGGCTTTTCCCGGTAAGGGGTCGCCACAGCGGAACTCCGGTCCGCTGACTGGTAGTAGATTTTTACGTACCGACATGCCAGGCCTGACGCACAACCTTCAACGAAGGTACGCCCATTCACGCACGTCTCCACAAAGAAGACGCTTTAGCTGAGAATCTAACAGGACATCTTACTATAAGGTGACAACGCTACCTTACAGTAAGACGTTGTCCTGTTCCATTCTCAACATAAATGTCTTCTGTGTGGAGACATGAGTGAATGGGACTCGCTGAAGGTTGAGCCAGGCCGGCAAGTCGGTAGTAAATCTACTATAACCATTAGTAAGCAACAAATGAGCAGAGATTAACTACCAAAGCAAAGAATAAAAATACAGTTGTGTAAGTAAACTGACACTAACAGCAGATGTTCAAATGATCACTGCTGCAGTAGTCGAAGCTGTACTGGTAAAAGAGGGAAAGTTATAATGTTAGAGCGATGTCGTCTGTCTCAGTCTGGTTAAACCTACGGGTTATCGAACCACACTCGGGCCAGTTCTACAAGACATCAACTCGGCAGGCTTCACCTCCCCTACCAACAAGCCCTCTCCCCCTACACAATACTTCAGAACGAGTTTGCCCCTTCTTAAAGGAGAACCGCACTCAAGATTGAAAAAACTTATTTCATCATATATTGATGTTTACTACATTTTAACACCACTTCACCACCTTTGAATTCTATATACTTTTCAGAGTCTGCCCACATGGAACCCTGCATCTTGTTTTTTTTCAGTCTACGTCTAGGTAGACCACAGTGCAGTGTCTGGCTTTGAACTATTACATCATAGCCCCCAAGTTCCTGTCAATGCACTGAGTTTACATGCATAATCACACAGAAAAAAGTTATGTACTCAACATAACGTTTCATGTTTGTACTCCATCTCGCCCTTCATTCTTACATATGGGTTCGGAGCCCTTGGCTCCGACTCGGCCTATTACAAAGCTCAGTCTCTTAGTTGGCTCGTGGATAGGTAGGTATCCCATAATGCACTTGTACAATCCCCAGATCTTGTTTGCTGCTAAATTACAGAAAGACAGAACTAAGGATATCCAGAAAGAATAATGAAGGGTCTCCACCCTACCGAGGTAAGACTAACCGGTCTCCAAATCCTTCCAGGACGGGGGTAGGTGGGTGGGTTCATAAGAATGAAGGTTAAGATGGACTACAAACATGGAATGTTAGGGTGAGTAATAACTTCTTTATGTTCTGTAGTCCTATCTTGCCTTCATTCTTACATATGGGACAGTGTCCCTAGCACCTTACTCTTGGGTAGCTCATGGGAAAATACTCCTGAGTACCACGAAACCAAAGGAGGCTCTACCCCTTGAGGTTAGGTACAATTTGTAATGAGCAATAAAGGTATGAAGGGTAGCCCAGGTTGCTGATGCACAAACACTGTCAATTGGAACTCTGGCTTGGAAGGCAGCAGATGTAGACTAGGATCTTGTAGAATGAGCCTTAATCTTGAACGGTAGAGTTTTTCCATTGGAGTAAATGAAGGAAATGCAGCACGAAACACAATTAGACAGGGTCACTTTAGAGATTGGCAGACCTAGTCTAGAATCAGAAAAGGGTATGAACAATTTAGTCTGACTGAGTTCCTTAGTCCTATGAAGGTAGAACCATAACTGCCTGTGAACATCCAATTGATGAAATGTGTCTTCTGCTGTGTCAGAATGATTAGGGAAAAACATAGGTAATTCTATGGTTTGGTTCCAATTAGTGTGACAGCAAACTTTAGGGATAAGGAAGGATTTGCACTAAGAGAAACTCTGTGTGGAAAATCAAATAAGGAGGCTTAATAGACACTGCTTGTAACTCTGATACTTGTCTAGCTGATGTGATGGCTACTAGAAACAAGGTCTTCCAAGACAAAAATTTCAATAGGCACAAATTAGCGGGTTCAAAAGACAAGTTAGCTTCAACAAAAAGCTTAGATCCCAAGGAGATGCTGGCGGTTCCTGAAAAGGGGATCTCAGCAAAGTAGCACCCTTCAGGAAGGTTTTACACAATCTGTGGGACATGTTGACCCAAATGAAAATTAGATATCGCTGACAATTGGACCCCAATTGTGGCAGCAGCAGATCACTGCTGGAAAAGTTCAGACAAAAATTCTAAAACAATAGGGATGGATGCTGTGTAAGGATGTACATTCCTTTCTTCAGCCCAGACCAAAAAAAAAAATCTCCATTTGCTAGTGTATAACTTCCTAGTGGAAGGTTTATGTGAAGACATGAGGATGTGGGTCACAGCAGGTAAAAAATCATGAAGCCTGACTAGGGATGGAATTGGTGAAGCCACGCTGTCAAGTTGAGAGTGTGGAGACAGGAGTGAAGGGAGCCTGACGTGTGTCAAGAGGTCTGGCAATGGGTCCAGAGTCCATTGATCGTCTAGTAGATGAGGCCCGAGAAAGGGGAACCAAATCTGGCGAGGCCAGTAAGGTGCAATGAGAATCATTTTGCTTCCCAATAACTTTGCTTTCTGAATCACTTTGGATACGAGAGGAAAAGCATAAAGCAGTTCCAGGGGAAAATCGTGAACAAGTGCGTAGCTCTCTGCCCCCCCCCCCCGGAGAGGGGATAAGGGAGAAGTAGCTGCTGCATTTGGAGTTGATAGGACTGCAGAAGAGATCACAGCAAGGGAGTCCCCCATTTGCAGAACATCTGTTTTGCTATTTCCTGATTCAGAGACCACTCGAAAGTCGTGAAGTGCTTGCAACGCTAGAAGCACTGCTCTCATCTCTAGAACACTGATATGCAGGTGAGCCTCATGATCTTTTCATGTGCCTTGGACAGTCCTGCCTAGATAATCCACCCTCACCTATCTGTGTGGCATCTTTGGTCACAGTAGCAACGGGTTGGTGAGGAAGGAATTGAGTGCCTGTTAGTTGGTCGAGATGAATCCACCAACAAAGGTCCTTTTTGTAAAGACTCTGTTATGATGATGTGGCAAGATAAAGGCAGTTGTTGAAAGGACCACTGGGAAGATAGAAGCCATTGGAGAATATGCATATGTAATCTGGCTAAAGGGGACTAACGTTATGGTGGAGGCCATGGTCCCCAAGAGTTTCAGCACCGTCTTTGCCTTGACTTTTTATAGAGGAAGGAGCCTGAGAATTTGTCTGAGGTTTTGAATTTTCTGCAGGTAGACGAGCTACCATGGTGACTGTGCATTTCTGCACCTATAAAAGTCACAAATTGAGAGGGTGATATGTCAGACTTTTCCCATTTTATTGTAATCCCTAGCTAGGAACAAAGCTGGATGGTGGAATCTCTGGTTTGTAGGACGAGATGCCTGGCAATGGCAGTCAGGAGCTAGTCGTCCAAGTATGGAAAAACTTGGAATCCTAGACATCTCAGGTGAGCTGTCACTACTGCCATACACTTGAACACCCTGGGGGGCTGTAGTGAGACCAAAGGGCAAAGCATGAAATTGGTAGTGACGGACTCCAAGCCGGAAGTGGAAGTGAATCCTCGATGCTCTATCCATTTCTGTATGGTAGTACACATCCTGGAGGTCTATGGAGCACATCCAAGTGTCTTTTCCTAACGGAGGGAATGCAGTGTCACCATGCGGAACCTGTTGTCCTTTACAGATTAGTTTAGTTTGCTGAGGTTCAAGATGGGCCTCTAGTCCCCTGCACGTTTTCGCACTAAAAAGAATCTGGAGTAAGTTCTGAATCCTATCTGGTCTGTAGGGACGGTTTGGATGACTCTCTCTGCAAGCAACTTTTGCACTTCTATAGTCGCTTGATCCCTGTGATTGGGTGGAACAACCGGGATCTTCCTGGGAGTGTGAGGTGGAAGAGAAAAGGGTATGAAGTAACCTCTGGTGATTACTCTCTGTACCCATTTGTCTTGGGTGATGTTTAGCCAGGCTCCTGGATACAAAGATAGGTGACCCCCGACTGGCTCCAGAGAAGCACAGCCGGGCACCACATCAGGAGAGATGACAGGGATAGCCTCAAACTGAATCGCAGCCTCCCTGGTTTTGCAGACCCCCCCCCCGCCTCTAGGGCGATGTCTACCATTAGCTCCTCCTCCTCTACCTCTGAAGGAGTCACCACCATGTGCATCTGGGAAAAATCTCTGGGACTTTCTGAACCACATCTTAACACCTCTGACCCTTGAGATATGGTCTAGAGAAGATGGAAAAACATACTCCCACGGCAGATAGACTAACCAGGAGTGAACAAAAAGAGAAAACTATCTTTTACCCTGGGTCCAAACAATGAGGAACCGTCAACGGGGGCGTTGGTAAAGGTAGACTTGAAAGGCTCCACAAAATTATATAAGCGCATCCAGGAGGTCTCCCAAGGGAAACTCCTGAACCCGAACCTGCTGCCCTGCTCGCTCCATCGGCTGCATAAGAGATCAACCTCACGGAGAAGTTCAAAATGGAATTTAAGGTGGACAACTGAGCAGACACCTCCTCAGGGACTCTTTCAGTAGATGTACCTTGAAGAGCATCCAACTCCTTGAGGAGATCTCTTAGAAGCAGTGTAAAATGTGAGCGAGAGTTCAGTGATCTGAGTGTAAAAGCCACTGAAGTAGAGATATGCTTCCCATATCTATCCATTGTTTGACACTTCTTATTCTGCAGATGGACAGATGAGTCTCCGTTAGCTCCTTCTTAGTGGCCGCCACCACCATCATGGCATCCACAGGCATGCCCTTGGACAAAAAAAATCTTTTAGGGACAGACAATTTTATTGGGTCTTCTGGGAACTGGCTCCACGGCATCAGGAGTCTCCCACACCTTCCGACTAACCAGGTCTAAAAGTTCGAAAGGTGGAGAGACCCACGAGGCTGAAGATTGAGATCTGAAAGCCTTCAGGTACACTGACTCAGAAGGAGTGACAGTGGGCCAGCCACATCTCTGCTTAGAGATCTCTAAGATGTCTACAAAGGAGACCATCAGAGGATGACTTGGGTGACCCTTAAGACTCCTCGAGGTCAGTGTCTGAAGTGATGGACTCATCCAGGGAGTCTACAAGCTTCCTCTTGCATATCCTCTTCCGAGAAGGCTCCTCGGAAGGGTACGACGGGGAGGTCTCGGAAAACTGGGGACCACCCAACGGGGGCTCCTGAGGCTGCGAGTCTCTACTATAGAAAGAGAGAGAAGGTGCTGAGACCGAGGTCGGTGCTTGAGGGGAAGACTGTCGGTACCCTTGCATGGAGCTGAGTGTGACAACACATCATCTCGAAAGCAGAGGGTTCCACAAGTGGCAACAAAAACTCTGGCTAAAAAAATCTGACTGCTTGCAGAAGGAACCGCAGCAGGGAAGATGGACTCAGGTGGCTCCAGAACCGACTGGGTCGGAGCCCACAACAATTTCAGCAAAGCAGACTACTTCAGGAGTCTAAGCCCTACTCTCTCCACATCTTCTGAGAGGCTCTTGGAGGACCTGCATGACAGGGTAGGCAAACTGGATCTCTATAAAATTGGAGAGCTTAAGGTTGGGAAGACCGGCATCGATATAATTTTTCAGTAGTCTGCTCTGAAAGGCTTGAGGCCGACAATGAAGTGCTTGAGGCCAAGAAACCTCGGCACCAGAAGC